>NW_027311714.1:0-16599 GCF_047496795.1 Chiloscyllium punctatum
GGGAAAAGATCTTGGCTATTCACTCTATTCATACCTCTCATGATTTTATAAGCTTCTACAATGTCACCCCTCAACCTCCTACACGCTATCTGACACTAACTTTATGAACAAGCATTTGCAGATAAAGCACTGCAAATTTGAAACAGTATTCAAATGACAGGTAAATAACATTCAGCTCAAACTTCACACCGTGATTTGTTTTTTCTCCATGTTATAATACTAAGGCAGCAGGAAACTCTTACGAGTACCAATAAGAGGTCAAACACCTGAATTGCTTTGTCCAAATGGGGTGATGATCTCTACAGTGAAAGCACATCACTGGCCTGAACCATATAAGAAGGGGAATTCTTGTACCACACGGTCAGTGTGCAGTTGCCTTTAGCAGAGTGATATGAAGGCCGATTATACCTTTTGAAATTTGGACTGCAGTGTGACTTCAGTGTTTTCAATAAGGTTTACTCAAAGAAGGAAACTTTCCAGAGTGAGATGTGTGGGAGGTGGAAAACAGCATGAATGGAGAGGCCGAGCCACGTTGAGACCAAAGGCAAAGTGGCAGCACTGAACGCAGCTTGATGCTACTGCAGAGTAGGTAGACTTGATTAGAGTTTCAGGTGAAGTGGGGAGGGACCATAATGTAAGACAATGTACTCTGTAATTTGAGAGGGAGAACCTGGAATCACGAAGGGGACACGAGCAGGGAAGAGGATGGAGCAGCAATGGCAGTAGTTTCTGTGTGGATTTCAGGAAGCACAGCTGAAATTCATACCTAGCATCTGCTTCTGGTCTCTGCAACAAACATCCTGAATCTGGCCCTCCACTAATGCTCATCAGTTGTACCCTTGAGAGCCTTTGTCAATCATGGGTGGTTCATCTTCTTATCGAGTTCTTCTTTTTGAACAGAATTAAGAATTACTGAGCGGTTTGGGATAACTGTTTGAATTTCTGCTCACGTATACTCACTGTCTTCCTCTGGGTATATTTTCACATTCCGCTTCAGACTAGACGTGAGGCAAAAATCCTCATATTAGATGCCTGGTTCTTTTTAATCATTCGGGGGATCTTCTGCCTGTGGCTGAACACAAGATCAGCGGAGGCTGCCTCCATTCTCTGAGTTTCTCCATCTCTGTTGTTTCTGTTTGACGATGCCACATTCCTGTGAGCTGTGTCTAATGTGACCTCCTTTTCCATCAAACCAGAAATCCCCGAACGCTGGTGGACAGGGCCTTCAGCTATGACTGTCCAATCTCCCAAGGTGTTGCCCTCAATCCGTCCCCTCCAATCCCAGAACAATGATAGATTCCTCCTTGTCCACACTTCCTCCTGCACGAGAATCCACATTCACATATTCATTTTACGCCATTTCCACAGTATCCAGCAGGACAGTATCATCAAACACATCTTCCCCTCCCGCCCACTGTCAGTATTTCACAGCGACCGTTCCCTCTGTGTCACCGTCCATCACCCCGAACGTTTCCCCACTCCCCCATTGCACCATCCCATGCAATTACAGAAGCTGCAACACTTGTCAATTCATCTCTTCCCTCCTCAATGTCCAAGGCCCCAAACATAGCTTCCAGGTGAAGCAGCATTTCACTTGTAAGCTTTCAATCTGATCTCCCGTCATTGCTGCTCATAATGCAGTCTCTTTATATTGGCGAGACCAAATAGAGATTGCTTTGATGAACACACCCACTCTGTTTGTAGAAATAACCCTGACCTTCTCATTGCTTCCCATTCCAATAACTTACCTTTCTCTCATGCTAACATTTCAGCCCTGGGCTGCTGCAATGTTCCAAGGCAGCACGACCTTGGTGAGAAAATTAATAATGCCAAAGCACAAAGGGATCTGGGAGTGCTAGTCGAGGATTCTCTAAAGGTAAACATGCAGGTTGAGTCTGTGATTAAGAAAGCGAATGCAATGTTGTCTCTTATCTCAAGAGGGTTGGAATATAAAAGCAGAGATGTACTACTAAGACTTTATAAAGCTCTGGTTAGGCCCCATTTGGAGTACTGTGTCCAGTTTTGGTCCCCACACCTCAGGAAGGACATACTGGCACTGGAACGTGTCCAACGGAGATTCACACGGATGATCCCTGGAATGACATGTCTAGCATATGAGGAACGGCTGAGGATACTGGGATTGTAGTCATTGGAGTTTAGAAGATTAAAGGGAGACTTAATAGAGACGTACAAAATAATACATGGCTTGGAAAAGGTGGATGCTAGGAAATTGTTTCCGTTAGGCGAGGAGACTAGGACCCGTGGACACAGCCTTAGAATTAGAGGGGGTCATTTCAGAACAGAAATGCGGAGACATTTCTTCAGCCAGAGAGTGGTGGGCCTGTGGAATTCATTGCCACGGAGTGCAGTGGAAGCCGGGACGCTAAATGTTTTCAAGGCCGAGATTGATAGATTCTTGTTGTCCAGAGGAATTAAGGGCTACGGGGAGAACGCTGGTAAGTGGAGCTGAAATGTGCATCAGCCATGATTGAATGGCGGAGTGGACTCGATGGGCCGAATGGCCTTACTTCCACTCCTATGTCTTATGGTCTTATGGTCTTAACCCAAGCTCAAGTAACAACTCACGTTACACTTTCGTACCTTACAGCCTTTAGGAGTTAATGTACAATTTCACAATTTCACAGTCTGAACCCATTATAACTGTTCTCCAATTTCCGTACAATCTCCCTCCTGCTCTGCCTATGACCTTGTGTGGCTGTATCTTCTTCATCGTTCACTCAGTAGAGAGAACCTCTTTTCCCCATTCACATCTTAATTTAAAGCTATTTCACATGATCTTCTTGTTCACCGCTACTAAAATCATGTTTATCTTTTGCCACGCCCTCTTTTACCCGTCAACCCACTCCCCACATCTGTCAAGGGATTATAAAGCTCATTTTCCAATCCTTTTCAGTTCTGAAGAAGTGTCATACTGGACTTGAAAGGCTAACTCTGCTTCTCTGTCTCTGCAGATGATGCCAGACCTGTTGAGTTTCTCTAGAAATGACTAAGCTCAGAACAAGTTTTCAGTAAAACAAATTACTATGGATACTAGAAATGAAAATGCAAAAATTGGTGGCGAAAATGGGAGCTTTGTAGAAGGGTCACTGATCCTGAAAGATTAACTATGCTTTCACTCCACAAGATGCTGCCAGACCTGCTGAGTTTCGTCAGCAATTTCTGGTTTTGAACAAGTTCCATAGACGTGTGTTAAAGCTGCTCAAACGCTTGGCCTAACACGGAATGCACTGTAATGTGCCCGATAATGCAAGGTGCACAAATTCATTGATCTGAAACTGCATAGGGCTGGCATATCTGACACTGCAGAGCTCTTAATCTTGGTCAGGGAGAGAAACAGAGGGGAACACATTCACATCAAACACAGAAGATGGCATTGGGGGAATGGAAAAGATTCAGATGCATATGTTAAGGGGTTTGAGTAAAGTAACAAATTGGAGGCGTGACACCAGGGCGAGACCCTCAGCACAATGAGAATAGGAAAATGGAAGTGTTACCACATCAGAAACCAGGCTAAGACATTAGTACAAGACTGATGGATGAATGGGTCTTGGTGTGAACTGGGGGACAGTCAGTAGAATTGAATTGAACATATTGGAACTCAAACTGGGCATTCATGTGGTGCGGTAGAATCACAGCAGCAGCAGAATTGTATTCAACTATAATCTGTAACATTTTCCCAAGGAAAATCCCTCAGCTACCATTACCATCAAGCTGATCTATGGTTCAGTGACGAGTGTGGGTGAACATGTTAGGGTCAGAACCATGTGTAACTAAACCTGATGACAATCCATTATAGCTACCGCACTTGACTGGTTACATTCGGAACAGCAGGACTAACATCTGATACAGAGGGCGAAATGATCCCAAGACGAACAGATCATATGGAAGTTCTGCAGTGCTGCCACATCCAGACATAAATGTCAATGGACTATTAAACAACTCACTGGAGGAGAGGACTCCATAAATATCCCCGCCATCCTATATCACAGGACAGCCCTGTACATCAGTGTAAAAGACATGGTTGTATTATCTGCACCGTCCTCAGCCAGAATGTTGAGTTGATGATCCACCTCACCCTCACCATGCTGCCCGCAGAATCACAGATCTCAGTCTTTAAGCAATCTGATTTGCTGTATGTGACATGGAGAAACAGCTGAACAGAGTAGATACGACAAAGGCAATGGGCCCTGACACCATTCCTGCAATAGGACTGAAGCCTTGTGCTGCACAACAAGCCGTGTCCCTGGGGAAGCTGTTTCATTCCAGCTGCAACTCTGACATCTCCCTGGCAATGTGAAAACTTACTCAGCTATGTCCAATCCCATAACAAGGGAATAACTACTGTCTGACCATTTACCACGCCCTTGGGTCCGTCGCGATAGTCACATTGGTGGGAGTTCTTTTTGACAGAGCTGTCAAGCAGCACAGAAATAACCAGCTCAGTGTGGTTTCAAATAGGTCCCCATGTGGAGATGGTGCTGTTGTGGAAAAGTCACTGGATTACTAATCCAGACCAGGCTAATGCTCTGGCAGCTGGTGGAAGTTATAATTAGTAAAATATCGAGATGTAAATCCTGGAGTCATTCACAGTGACCTTGAAGCCAATGTCGATTGTAAACACCAATTTCCTTCCTCAATGTACTTTCAGGAAGTGAATCTCCTGTGCTTTCCTGGTCTGGCCTAAACGTGACTCCAGATACACAGACATGTGATAAACTCTTCAATGGTCTCTGAAACAGCCAAGCAAGACACTCTATTGTCTCAAACTGTTCTGGGGTCTTAAATGATAAAACAGATCACCCGACTCCACCCTCACTATTGGAACGGAAAATACTACCGTATTGACCCTAAAGAGATCTGCTTCCTAACATCTGAGAGCAGGTGGCAACATTTAAAGAGCTTTCCCACAGACTGCACAGAAACATCGGGAAATGAGTAGGTCATTGAACACACTGAGCATCCTCCATTCTAGTTCATGGTGAAAATCTCCTCAATTCAGTTTTCCCCACAGTGTTCATATCCTTTCGTATGCTTAAACATGGGAACACATAAAATAGGAACTACTGTATTCGCTTTGGTCCATCAATTTTGATCCTCCATTCAATATACAGGCAGTTATCCAATAAGGCGTGTTTATTAAACGCAAATTCGCTGCAACACAATTAGTGAATTGTGCCCCTTTCTTTATAAAGCGAACTCCTGTTCACTGTTATGGGAGACCGTCTCTGGCACCAGCTGAAAAGCAAATCCCAGCCTCAGCATCCCTCTGTCTGCCAAATGCACCCTCAGTGTGTTCAGCTAAAGCAGGAATATAAACCGCTCTGCAAGCCTTGAAACTGAGCCTGAATGTGGGATTTGTAGTCTACATTTAGAAGGAAATTAATTTCAAACCTGGAGGGGAATATCTTGGAGAAAACTGGAATTCTGCATAGTCATCATGTGGTCAGTAAGCTCGTGTGCTTTCTGGTGAAGATCTTGGTGAAAAATGCAGGGCTGTAGTCAGTGACTGTCGTGTTAAAGTGTGACAATTACACTACTAATTCATTACAGTATTTATTTATAATGAATTAGAGATTTATGTAGTCTGTGCTATTGTTTGCAGGCACAGAAAGAATGTGCAAACTCCTTACAAACAGTGACCCCAGACTGAAACTGAACCCAGATCTCTGGTGCTGGGAGGCAGCAGTGGCAGCACTGAGCTACCACTGTGGGCAACACAACCTGCCTGCACAATTCAATACTCGAAATATGGCAGAACAGTAGGGAGATTCCATAAGCCCCCAAACTTGTCATTAACCAACAGGAGGAGGACATTGAGATCTTGGGCGGCTTGGTCAGGTATAGGTGCAGGACATGCTAGCCATCGGGACTATAGTGTAGGAACATCAGGAGGACATTCAGCCCATCGTGCGTGTAATGCAGGAACAGAATGAGTCCAATCAGCCACCCATGCCCCTTACACAGCAATTGGAGCAGATCTTTTACAGCCTCGTGCCTATTTCACGGGAACTGAAATGAACTGTCGAGGTTATGGAAAAGGATGAACTTAGAATAACCAACTTCACTCGGGAATGGAAAGGTATGAGCAAACGATTGGGACTGAAAACAAATTGGTCGAATCTGTTATTAAGGAATGAACAACAGGAGACTTTGAAAGTCAAACCACACCATTAAAGGCAACATGATTTTATTAAGGATAAATCATATATGAATGATTTTCTATTTTGTAAAAAAGTAAGACAAACAAGTTGAATAACGGGGATCTGAAAGATGTATTATATCTGGACTTCAACAAGGAAATGCATAACATGCTTGACTAAAGATTAATATGCAAGACAAGAGCACGCGGGGTTAGAACAATTTATTTTCTTGGAGAGAAAATTGGCTAACCAATAAAAACCATGATATGGACGTGCTAGCTTTGGACTGGGTTGAGTAAGGTCAATCATTACATGGCACCAATTTATAGTCTGACGGGTTTATTTGAAAACACAAGCTTTCATTGTCCTGCTCCTTCGTCAGGTGTTAGAGAGTAAAGAACTTAGGCACAAAATTTATAAGGAAAAGATGAAAGGGTTGTACAACACATGCACATGAATTGAGCACATCTAAGATGGCTGCTAAATCTTTAATTGCTTAGAATAGAGATGCAGGTATAGATTGATGAATATGCAAATCCAACAGTTCCTTTCAAGTCCTGCCTGGAGATACCTTCAGGTATTATCGATATAAAGGAGGTGATCCCTCCAGTCAGACAACATATTTTAGGCAAGTGATCTTGTTTGGAGTCTGTATGCGTCTTCACCTGGAAGTAGTTTGGGTTTATTTCCAAAATAGGAGCTCATAAAATATCTCATTGACTGACTCTACAAATGGTAAATATTTTTGAGAAAATATAATGCATCTGGAAATACAAATCGGCAAATGAAAATTCATCTTACAGATTGGATGTGTGTGTGTGTGTGTTTGCGTGCACGTGCAAGTGTATTTGAAAACAAGGTGCAGTGTCTGTGGGAGGGAGAGAGAGACAGAGTGTGTTTGTGAGAGAGTGAGGGGGAGTATGTGTGTCTTTCGGAGGGAGAGAGAGGGTATGCGTGTGTGTGAGAGAGGGGAAGTGTGTGCGCATGTGAGCGAGGGGGAGTGTGTTTGTTTGCAGGGAGGAGAGGGTGAATTTGCATGGGTGTATTTAAAGGGGAGAGGGAAATGATGTATGTCTCCTTGTTAAAACACGGACAGATTTGGCAGATCCCTTTCCCCACACACACTGTGTGGTTTCAGAGCTTCCCATCTCTGCAGCCTCTTTTTCATTTGTTGTTCATGTTACAGACCCAGATGCTGTATCTACAGTCTCCATGCTCCATCCAGGGTTGAGTCAGCAAATCCTCAGGTCTCCCTGAATGTATTTTGAAGCTCAAAGCACAACCTCTAGCAAACCATTCCCATCACCTCCACTAACCTTTCCATAACAGGAGTCAGTCAGAACCCCCTCCGCTCCAAGTTAGAGACCTATGCCTTGACAATAATTCTCGACGGGTTTCCTTATGTTATGGCCCGCACAATCATCTGAGAGGAACAAACACAGGCTTTCAGTGGTCATGCACAGACCAAGTTTCAAAGACGTGTCTCAAAGCTCCTGGACCCTCTTTCCAACATGGAGCAACAGCCTGCCACATACCATTGTATTTTTTCTGAGCTTCACAATGCCAGCACTCGATACACTCGGGAGCCAAAAAATAAAAGCAGGGAAAGGTACAGAAAAACAAATAATTAATTAACTGATAACATATTGTGAAAATATGGGTAAGGAGACAGGGGAGTGGGAGTAAATGGAGAAGTGAGACAATGATGGGTCCAATCGCATAAATGAGAGCATTCAATAAAATTATTGCCAGATCACATGAAATGGTTAGTTACATCAAATTATGAATCTGCCTCACAGAACCATCCCAGACACCATAAACTGGGACAAGGGAAAAGCCAGAATGGAGAGCTATGCACACCATGCTCGTGGACTACTCTATAAACGGGACTACCTGCCCAGCATGGGGACCATTGCAAACCTTTGCCAGTAGATTGCTAATAATTTTGCACTACAAAAATGTCTTGCACGGGAAAATTTGTAACCCATGCAGTGAGTGACGTTAAATGGTCTTCCACAAATGTATGGCTCCGTATCTCCACAGCCGAAATATAAGGCAAGAGATTGTGTGTGTGTGTGTGTGTTTGTGTGTGTGTGTGTGTGTGTGTGTGTGTGTGTGTGTGTGTGTGTGTGTGTGGTAGTAGATATGAAAATTATTATTTGAGAGAGAATAGACATAGAGGAAATCTGTTTAAATGTGAACAACTGACAGGGCTTTTTGTCATTAACAGAGGGAGATTGAGGACCGTGTCATAGACAGAGTTGACGACGTGCTTTTGAATATTAAAGTAAAGGCATTGCCAGACCCAACAACAATATAAAGCAATCCGTACAGGAATGATGGGATTTTGGTCTGCCTTTAGATACAAGCCATGGAATACCGACTCAGATTTGGTTAAGCAGCAGCAGATTATTGGCTTTATTAAGATTGTGTATCATAGCTGAAGGTTCAAACAGCAGATGGGATGACCCAGTGAAGTATAATCTGCAGTTGTCAATAGCTAAAATTAGGAATGGTCAGGATATGGTGTCAGTAATCAGCTTGTGGCCAAAGGGATCACCATAGTTGTGACTGGTCTGTTTCAGCCTCAGTTATTGGCCAGGGATGAGATGGAGTCAGAGGAAGGAAATGGAGTTTGCATCCAGAACAGAAGACAGTGACCTCCAAGCTCTCAATATTTAAATAGCAAGGGCAGTGATGCAATGAATCCTGGTTCATACTCTGGTTCATTCAATCATGGTTCATTCACCCTCTCCTCCCTGCAAACAAACACACTCCCCCTCGCTCACATGCGCACACACTTCCCCTCTCTCTCACACACGCATACCCTCTCTCTCTCTCTCCGAAAGACACACATACTCCCCCTCACTCTCTCACAAACACACTCTGTCTCTCTCTCCCTCCCACAGACACTGCACCTTGTTTTCAAATACACTTGCACGTGCACGCAAACACACACACACACACACACACACACACACACTCACACACACATACACATACACACACACACACACACACGTCTAATCTGTAAGATGAAAGTGAGTAGGTCAACCAACAAGGCCCAGTGCCAGAACTAAAGAAGGAGAGAAAGAATGAACAAGTTCACTGTTGTTTGTTGTGGTTTGGAGCGTGAATACTTAACAGAGTAGAGTAAATGAAAAGAACATTAATACAGTCGCACATGGTAAATGCACATAATATATCGACAGTGAAACTTACCAGGGACACCAACAATAGCCAGGATAGGATAATAAAAACATTGAATAATGTAAAGTGCATATTTGATCCGCGCTTTTAACGGCCACCAATAATATGTAGAAAACATCCAAACATAATAGGATAACCTCCTGTCCATTGTTGGAACATTCCAGTCTATTGTTTCCAGATTCTGATCCATTGTTGTAACATTCCAGTATAACGTTCTCAGATTCTGATCCACTGTTGGAACTGTCCAGTCGAATGTTCTCAGTTTCTGATCTCTCCCTCTCTCTGGAGCAGCCGATACATGTTAGTGCTATCGGTGGTGCTCCCTCCCATACTATGGGATAGCGTATTGAATCGAGCCCTTTTGTCATTAAAAGATGGAAACTCTCCACTGGGATAATTAGAATCCATGGAGACTGACATTAGTCACAGTCACCAAACAAAAGGGTTCAGTTAACCAGTTCCTTACATCATTTTACATAACACAATAAAAGGGAACATTTACTAGGTTTGGATGGAATGAATTAGAGTTGTTGAGGGATAGACCATAAATCTTTCAATCTATTTCATCTGTCTTCTTTTTATATGGGAGTATTGTCGGAACCCTCTTTATAAAAGGAGACAGGAATAAAATAAGAAAGGAGCTGCATAAAATGTTTGGTGCAGACGTTTCTAGATACCTTTGTGCAATGCTGCTCCAAGTTCGAAATTCCCTGTTATCAAGTCCTTTCTTAACCTTGTGACATCATTCAGAGCATTGAAACTGCTGCTCAGGAACAGGGAGAAACAGGAGATAGTCACTCAACTGCTCGACCCTGGGAGAGAGGAACAGGAGGCAGTCACTCAACTGCTTGAGACTGTGATACAGGGAAGTCTGGAGGCTAGTGAGGCCCAGATTTCTGTTTCCCAGGAACAGGAGGAGGTGACTCACTACCCACCACTGTGAGACACTGGGAGAGAAAAGGAATTGGCTTGGTACTAACAGAAATATCTGAATAAGTTTCATGAGCGAACCATTCAATCCTGCTCCAACATTTTTCAAAATCATGGCTGATCTGTTTGTGATTCCCTCATCCCATTTTACAGAGATTCCCCTCTCTGCAGCCTCTTCTCCATTTGTTGTTCATGTTGCAGATCCACATACTGTAACTACAGTCACCACGCTTCATCCAGAGTTGGGTCAACAAAGCCTCTGGTCTTCCTGGATTTCCACAGTAGTTTAAAACACAGCCTCCAGAAAACAATCCCTGAACGTACAAAAACTTGAGTTAAGTCAAATGTCAGTCAAAGGCAAATGAGAAGCCTGGTCTGAATCACTAACAGTTGTGAGGATTCCTGATGTTCCTGAGCACATGAGCAGCAGAGAGTGATTAACACAGGCGTTCAATGAATAGGCACAGAGCAAGTTACAAAGGTGTGCCTCAAAACTGTTAAAACCCCATTATCCAGCATGGAGCACAGGGCAGGACACTGGGAAGTCAAAGAAAACGAAAGCAATGCTTTTTTGAACACTGTTTCTAAGCTTCTTAGTGTTGGAAGCTGATGCTCTTGAGTGAGCAACATTCAAGGGCAGGAAAAGATATAGGACAGTTATTCACATTGAAACTGGACAATTAAAACTAAATGGTGGGGACGCAGTTTAAACACCAACAACTGGGAGGGATTTGGGAAATAAACAGAGGGAGAGAGACTCTGAGCCAGTGTTATGGAAGGATGTGTTTGCAGGTTTCAGAATGCTGTAATGAAGACCTTTAGATCATATCTAGCAACGTAGGTTAGCATGTCCGCGAATGATGAATTAATACGATATTGGTGCACGGTCAGATAGAGTCAGAGTCTCGGAGATGCACAGCACAGAATAAAACGCTTCAGACTAACTCGACCATGCTGATGGGATACCCCAAATTAAACTAATCGCATTTGACCAATGTCGATGTAAACCCTTCCTCCTCATGTACCTATCCAAATATCATTTAGACGTTATAATTGTAAAAATCCTACACCACCTCCTCTGGCAGCTCATTCCACACATGCACCACCCTCTGTGGGAAAAAGCTGCTCCTTAGGTCATTTTAAAATCTTTTCCCTCTCATCAGAAATCCGTCTAGTTTTGGGGAAAAAGACCTTGGCTATGGACACTATACATGCTCTTCACGCTACAGAAATAAAATAAAACAATCATCAAAGTTTGTGAGAACCCAATTTACTCGCACTCTCCCTATAGCTCCAATCCTGGCAACATCCTTGTAAATCTTTACTGACTCCCTTCAAGTTTCACAATATATTTCCAAAAGGAAGGAGACCAGAATTGAATGCAGTACTCCAAAAGTGGCCAAAGTAATGTGCTGAAGAGCAGCAAGATGACCACCCAATTCATATAGTCAAAGCACTGGCCAATAAAGGCAAGCATACCAAATGACCTCTTCACTATCCTACCTAACTGCAACTCTACTTTCAAGAAACTATGAACCTGCATTCCAAGGTCTCTTTGTTCAGCAACACTCCCCAGGACGTTAGCATGAAGTGTACATGTCCTGCCCTGATTTGTATTTCCAAAATGCAGCAGCTCCCATTTATCTAGATTAAAAACCACCTTCCCATTGTCAGCCCATCTGCCCATCTGATCAAGATTCCATTGTACTCTGAGGTAACCCTTCTTTGATGTCCACTGCACCATCATTTTTGGTTTCATCTGCAAACTTAGCAACTATTTCTGCAATGATCGCGTCCAAATGATTTATGTGAATAGTGGAAAGCAGTGGAGCCTTCACTAACCCTTGTAGCACACCAATGGTAACAACCCTCCTGTTCAAAAATCAATCCTTCACCACCACCCTCTGTCTCCTGCCTTCGGGCTAATTCTGTATACCTATAGCTAGTTCTCCCTGTATTCCATATGAACTAAACTTGTCAACCAATCTACCATGCAGGAAGTTGGAAACTGCCTTACTGAAGTCCATACTAACAATATACACATCTGCCTCAATGAATCCTCTCAGTCACTTCTTCAACAATACTCAGTCAATTTAGTGACACACGACTTTCCATGCTTCGATCCATGTGGCCTATCACTTATCAGTCCTTGCTTTTCAAAATCCATGCAAACCTTGTGCCTCATAATCCTTATAACAGCTTGGCCTCCACTGAAGTCTGTCTCACTAGCTTTTCCTTACCATCCTTCTTAAACATTGTCAATAATCGCACCAAGTTCGCAAGCCTCCTATCTTCCGGTACCTCATCTGTGATAATTGACGATACAAATATCTCAGCAAGGGCCCAGCAATCACTTCACTCGCTTCCCACAGAGTTCTCGGGTACATCTGATCAGGTCCTGAATATTTTCCCACCTTTATGGATTTACGAACTGTAATACAGGAACTTTTCAACATGTCACGGTTTATTTCCAAACTTCTTTAGCTTGCATATCCTTCTGCACAGCCAATACTGACGCACGATGCTTGTTTAGTATTGTCTCCATCTCCTGCAGTTTTGCACATCGGCAACCTTTCTGATCTTTAAGTGGCCCAAAACTCTCCTGAGTAACTCTTTTGTCCTTAATGTATGTGTAGAGTCCCTTTGGATTCTCCTTAACCCTATTTTCCAGAACTATCTCATGTCCCTTTTATGGCCTCTGGATTTCCCTCTTATGTATACACCTGCTGGCTTTAGAGCCTTCTCGACAGTCACTTCATTCGATTTTTGGAAAATCTATCGTTTTCGATTTTTGGAAAACCCATCAGGTTCGCTGATGGCCTTGAAGGAAGCAAACTGCCTCCTTACAAGGCCTGGGTTACATGTGACTCCAGACCGGCAACCATGTGTGTGACTCGTAACTGGATTAGTGGTGCTGGAAAAGCACAGCAGTTCAGGCAACATCCGAGGAGCAGCAAAATCGACGTTTCGGGCAAAAGCCCTTCATCAGGAATAAAGGCAGAGAGCCTGTAGCGTGGAGAGATAAGCTAAAGGAGGGTGGAGGTGGGGAGAAAGTAGCATAGAGTACAATAGGTGAGTGGGGGAGGGGATGAAGGTGATAGGTCGGGGGCGGGGGGAGGGTGGAGTGGATAGGTAGAAAAGAAGATAGGCAGGTAGGACAAGTCAGGACAAGTCACGGGGACAGGGCTGAGCTGGTAGTTTGGAACTCGGGTGAGGTGGGGGAAGGGGAAATGAGGAAACTGTTGAAGTCCACATTGATGCCCAGGGGTTGAAGTGTTCCGAGGCGGAAGATGAAGCTTTCTTCCTCCAGGCATCTGGTGGTGAGGGAGCGGCGGTGAAGGAGGCACAGGACCTCCATGTCCTCGGTTGAGTGGGAGGGAGAGTTGAAATGTGACTCATAACTGCCCGCTGGGCAATTAGTAATGGGTAATGAATGCAAGTCCAACCAGTGATACCCTCAACCCGTGAATGAGTACTGAAAAAAACCTTGACTCCTGCTCTCCCTACTTGACATATTCTTCCCTCTTATCCATGACCAGACACTCAATTTCTCCCGTCCTCCAGCATTCCTTACACCTATCAACCTTACCCTTCACCCTAACAGGGGCAGGCTGTCTCTGTGATTTTGACATCTCCTTTTTGAAGGCTTCCCTCTTCTCAGCTGGCCCCGTAACTGTGACTTTCTGTTCCACTCCAGTTTGAAAGTTCTTGCTAATATCATCAAAATTGGCCTTCCTGCAAGTTAGAGCGTTACCTTTTAGACCCAGTTCACCCTTTTCCATCTGTATTTTAAAACTAATAGAATTATGATTATGTGTCTCAAAGTGGTTCCCCACTGATAGCTCAGTCTCCTGCCCTGCCATATTTCCCAAGGGGAAGATGACGTTGAGATCCTTCTCTGTGATGGAGAGCATTGATCAAGCAGCTGCAGCGTTGTAACTGGGATTGAGGACAACATTGTCTTCGTCTCATTGGGCTGGATCGAATCATAATTTATCTCAGCGCCATTTTCATTGAGTGTGACAGAGGGATTGTCTGCACAAGGTCAAGCTAACTTCCTGGTACTACCTTATCGAAATCACCTCATTAACTACCCCACCCCATGGTGTCCCTCTCATTCAATGCCAGCCCTATTCTCCTACCCATCATGGCTGGAGGCACTCACCATCGCACTGATGCCCCTGGGTATTCCGTGATCCCTGGCACTGGTGCCATCTTTAAAAGGCCAGTTGAGCTTTTTTGATGTCGGAGCTGGTTTGTACAGTTTACCCCGAGCATGGCAGATAAGGGGCAATCACACCACATTTTGTCGAAAGGGGCACAGAGGTCCTGGTAGATGAGATAGTACAGAGGGGGACATTTCTCTTCCAAGAAAAGGTCACACTATCAGACCCACCGAGCATGGTCTGAGCTCCCCACCCAGTTCAGTGCAGTATTTGAGGTCTGAAGAAATGTCTAGCAATACGGGACAAGACTCCATAACCTTCCCCGCTCTGTCAGGATAAGGGTCACCGTATTCTCTCTGCTTCCTCACACTCATTGTATATCTGTTGCAGCAGCGACCCAGAACAACATTCATGCTCCACCACTCTCACTGCTGCTTGCAGTACCTTCTCTCTCTTTCTCTCTCCCCATTATTCGCCCCCACCACACACACACTAATAACATTGCATGGATACAACACTGTGGACTGACTCCCTCCAGAAGCCTCACCATATCTCCCCCTACCTACACTAACACTAACAGCAGAGGTACCCACTCGCACCCTCCCTCCCTCCGTCCCTCCCTTTCTCCCATTCCAGGAGAAACAGCCTGGAATAGGACAATAAGGGTCAAGCCGAGTGGTGGAGTGCCCGATATCCGTTCCCTCACCTTCCCCCCCCCCCCCAACCATGTTCAGGGGACCCTGGTACAAGCCGCAGAGGACTGGGACGCCTCGAGTGGAGATTCTGAAACGTCCCAGCAACCGAGTAAGGAGCAATGTTCAGTGAAGGCCAATTCTCATTTTAAACCCACTGGCACCTCCGTTTCCCCCGGCACAGCTTAGAAGACGTGGCAATGATGCCATCTCCCTTTTGTGTCGAGCTTGTACAAATGGAATCCCCACGGTCTCGGTGGGCAGGAGGGTGGGCTCACAACACATCGTCTCCATCACATCCCAGGAAAGGTGTCCCTCCTACACCTCCTCCTGTAAACATCTCAGATACTGAAACGAATCTGTGAGATTTACTGCTCTCCCCACTTGGCCTGACATCTTCAGTAACCTGTTCTCATATACACCCTGGCCCTTTGCTCCTGCTCCTCCTTTATAACGGTACAGCCTGTTTTATATTGTCTTTCAATGTCCTTCCTACTAAAGAGCATCACCTCATACTGCGCTGCATTGATCCTCATCTGCCATACACCTGAACACTACACCAACATATAACTTTCTTGTTGGAGTTCCACACCGTCCTCAACAAACTTTACAATTCTTTCAGGTTTGGTATCCGCAAATATTGAAATTGTCCTACAGTCACACTCCACTCAAAAATACTGACACACACCAAACAGAGCGAGTGAAATATTGACTCTACAGGTCTATATTACTGTCAATGTTTAGAGAGTGCTTCTATGTGTCTGTATTCGTGTGTGTATCTGTGTGGGGCGGGTCTGGCAGTCTGTGTGATGTTTAAAGTGATGTAATATCCCCCGATATGAATTCTGAGTAAGGATCACTCGATCCAAAACGTCAACTTTCATTTTTGTCCAAAGATGCTTCCAGAGCTGCTGAGATTTCTCTTGTTTTCAAAATCTGTTGCACCCCCACCCCGATCCCACACCTCCCACGCCACCGTAATCGTGGTGCTAAAGTGTGTAAACGATCAGGGATTCAGTCTGAGAGGGAGATAGGGAGGGCAGCAGCTCGCAGCAAAATCCAACCTGAGTTTTTATTGCATCAAACATACACACACGTGCATACACACGTGCGCACACACTCGGTTGGTTTGGAGAGCAGTGTCATTGTACTTAGGCCCGCAGAGTGGTTCATGTTCGTGTGGAGAAATGTCTGCGCTCCTTCTGCAATGTGGAAATGTTTTGTCACTGGGTAGTATTTCCAACACAGTTTACATATTAAAGCATATTTCCATTGCAATTATATCCAAGGAGTTCCGAGTGAGCCACTTTCCAAGGCGATGAGATTAATTTTAATGCACTTCCTGTAACTTGGAATTTTTAATGTTTTACTCTTACAAGTAACCTTACATGTGAGAAAGGATTGAAAAGACCTAAACCAGACCAGCAGAGTGTGGGCTTG
>NW_027311715.1:0-16570 GCF_047496795.1 Chiloscyllium punctatum
CGCACGTTCGTACGCACCCGTCCGTTACCTCGGCTTTTGCCCGGGCCCCGCATCGAACCCGACGCCCTGCCGACCGTTTCACGCCCACAGGCGCACCACCTCTCCCCGGGGGTGTTCGTGCGTGCGCCTGCCCGGGGGTGGCGGCAACGGCAGTCAGGCCACGGTCGAAGCGGGACGTGCTGAGTCGAGGGCGGCGGCTCTGCGTGTGCGTGGGGGGGGTGGAGAGGTCGGTGAGTTGGTCGGTCGGTGTTCCTCCTACGCTCTTCTTGCCCCACCACCTCGGCATGCCGGCGCCTGGCGGTTGTCCGTGCTGCTCCCTGGCCAGGAGCAGTCACGCGATGCCGTCAGACCGGTGTGCCCGGGTGTGGTGGGCAGGGGGAGTTGGTCGGTCGGTGTTCCTCCTACGCTCTTCTTGCCCCACCACCTCGGCATGCCGGCGCCTGGCGGTCATCCGTGCTGCTCCCCTGGCCAGGAGCAGTCACGCGATGCCGTCAGACCGGTGTGCCCGGGTGTGGTGGGCAGGGGGAGTTGGTCGGTCGGTGTTCCTCCTACGCTCTTCTTGCCGCACCACCTCGGCATGCCGGCGCCTGGCGGTCATCCGTGCTGCTCCCTGGCCAGGAGCAGTGACGTGATGCCGTCAGACCGGTGTGGCGGGTGTGGGTCGTGTCCACCCACTGGCCATGGGTGCACGGCAAGCGGCAGGGGACTTTTTTTTTTTTTTCCTTCTCACCTCCTCTTCACTTTTCTAGGAGGTCAGTTACTGAGTTACCAGCGACACTTAGAATTTTTTTCGGGTCGGTACAAATCAGTAACCACTGACACTTAGAATATTTTCGAGTTGGTATAAATCAGTAACCACTGACACTTAGAATTTTTTCGAGTTGGTATAAATCAGTAACCACTGACACTTAGAATATTTTCGGGTTGGTATAAATCAGTAACCACCGACACTTAGAATATTTTCGGGTTGGTACAAATCAGTAACCACTGACACTTAGAATATTTTCGAGTTGGTATAAATCAGTAACCACTGACACTTAGAATTTTTTCGAGTTGGTATAAATCAGTAACCACTGACACTTAGAATATTTTCGGGTTGGTATAAATCAGTAACCACCGACACTTAGAATATTTTCGGGTTGGTATAAATCAGTAACCACTGACACTTAGAATTTTTTCGGGTCGGTACAAATCAGTAACCACTGACACTTAGAATATTTTCGGGTTGGTATAAATCAGTAACCACCGACACTTAGAATATTTTCGAGTTGGTATAAATCAGTAACCACTGACACTTAGAATTTTTTCGAGTTGGTATAAATCAGTAACCACTGACACTTAGAATATTTTCGGGTTGGTATAAATCAGTAACCACCGACACTTAGAATATTTTCGAGTTGGTATAAATCAGTAACCACTGACACTTAGAATTTTTTCGAGTTGGTATAAATCAGTAACCACTGACACTTAGAATATTTTCGACTTGGTATAAATCAGTAACCACTGACACTTAGAATATTTTCGGGTTGGTATAAATCAGTAACCACCGACACTTAGAATATTTTCGAGTTGGTATAAATCAGTAACCACTGACACTTAGAATATTTTCGGGTTGGTATAAATCAGTAACCACCGACACTTAGAATATTTTCGGGTTGGTACAAATCAGTAACCACTGACACTTAGAATATTTTCGAGTTGGTATAAATCAGTAACCACTGACACTTAGAATTTTTTCGAGTTGGTATAAATCAGTAACCACTGACACTTAGAATATTTTCGGGTTGGTATAAATCAGTAACCACCGACACTTAGAATATTTTCGGGTTGGTATAAATCAGTAACCACTGACACTTAGAATTTTTTCGGGTCGGTACAAATCAGTAACCACTGACACTTAGAATATTTTCGGGTTGGTATAAATCAGTAACCACCGACACTTAGAATATTTTCGAGTTGGTATAAATCAGTAACCACTGACACTTAGAATTTTTTCGAGTTGGTATAAATCAGTAACCACTGACACTTAGAATATTTTCGGGTTGGTATAAATCAGTAACCACCGACACTTAGAATATTTTCGGGTTGGTATAAATCAGTAACCACTGACACTTAGAATTTTTTCGAGTTGGTATAAATCAGTAACCACTGACACTTAGAATATTTTCGGGTTGGTATAAATCAGTAACCACCGACACTTAGAATATTTTCGAGTTGGTATAAATCAGTAACCACTGACACTTAGAATATTTTCGGGTTGGTATAAATCAGTAACCACCGACACTTAGAATATTTTCGAGTTGGTATAAATCAGTAACCACTGACACTTAGAATTTTTTCGAGTTGGTATAAATCAGTAACCACTGACACTTAGAATATTTTCGGGTTGGTATAAATCAGTAACCACCGACACTTAGAATATTTTCGGGTTGGTACAAATCAGTAACCACTGACACTTAGAATATTTTCGAGTTGGTATAAATCAGTAACCACTGACACTTAGAATTTTTTCGAGTTGGTATAAATCAGTAACCACTGACACTTAGAATATTTTCGGGTTGGTATAAATCAGTAACCACCGACACTTAGAATATTTTCGGGTTGGTATAAATCAGTAACCACTGACACTTAGAATTTTTTCGGGTCGGTACAAATCAGTAACCACTGACACTTAGAATATTTTCGGGTTGGTATAAATCAGTAACCACCGACACTTAGAATATTTTCGAGTTGGTATAAATCAGTAACCACTGACACTTAGAATTTTTTCGAGTTGGTATAAATCAGTAACCACTGACACTTAGAATATTTTCGGGTTGGTATAAATCAGTAACCACCGACACTTAGAATATTTTCGAGTTGGTATAAATCAGTAACCACTGACACTTAGAATTTTTTCGAGTTGGTATAAATCAGTAACCACTGACACTTAGAATATTTTCGACTTGGTATAAATCAGTAACCACTGACACTTAGAATATTTTCGGGTTGGTATAAATCAGTAACCACCGACACTTAGAATATTTTCGAGTTGGTATAAATCAGTAACCACTGACACTTAGAATATTTTCGGGTTGGTATAAATCAGTAACCACCGACACTTAGAATATTTTCGGGTTGGTACAAATCAGTAACCACTGACACTTAGAATATTTTCGAGTTGGTATAAATCAGTAACCACTGACACTTAGAATTTTTTCGAGTTGGTATAAATCAGTAACCACTGACACTTAGAATATTTTCGGGTTGGTATAAATCAGTAACCACCGACACTTAGAATATTTTCGGGTTGGTATAAATCAGTAACCACTGACACTTAGAATTTTTTCGGGTCGGTACAAATCAGTAACCACTGACACTTAGAATATTTTCGGGTTGGTATAAATCAGTAACCACCGACACTTAGAATATTTTCGAGTTGGTATAAATCAGTAACCACTGACACTTAGAATTTTTTCGAGTTGGTATAAATCAGTAACCACTGACACTTAGAATATTTTCGGGTTGGTATAAATCAGTAACCACCGACACTTAGAATATTTTCGAGTTGGTATAAATCAGTAACCACCGACACTTAGAATTTTTTCGAGTTGGTATAAATCAGTAACCACTGACACTTAGAATTTTTTCGGGTTGGTATAAATCAGTAACCACCGACACTTAGAATATTTTCGAGTTGGTATAAATCAGTAACCACTGACACTTAGAATTTTTTCGGGTCGGTATAAATCAGTAACCACTGACACTTAGAATTTTTTCGAGTTGGTATAAATCAGTAACCACTGACACTTAGAATATTTTCGGGTTGGTATAAATCAGTAACCACTGACACTTAGAATTTTTTCGACTTGGTATAAATCAGTAACCACTGACACTTAGAATTTTTTCGGGTTGGTATAAATCAGTAACCACTGACACTTAGAATATTTTCGGGTCGGTACAAATCAGTAACCACTGACACTTAGAATATTTTCGGGTTGGTATAAATCAGTAACCACTGACACTTAGAATTTTTTCGAGTTGGTATAAATCAGTAACCACTGACACTTAGAATTTTTTCGGGTTGGTATAAATCAGTAACCACCGACACTTAGAATATTTTCGGGTTGGTATAAATCAGTAACCACCGACACTTAGAATTTTTTCGGCTCAGTAGAAATCAGTAACCAAGCGCATTTTTGAATTGGTTACTGATTTCTCCGTTCGAGTTGCGGCTGCGGTTGGCTTCAAATAGTGGTGGGGGCTTAATTATCGCCGAGGGGAGCATGTCCCGGTGGTGTGGCCGAGGATGGAGTGCCTTTTGAAGGGGGTGTTTCTGAATTTGGACCCTTTTTGAGTTGCATGGCCGGATGGGTGTGGTTTTGAAGGGTGTGTCTGTCTGGAGTGGCACCGGCGTTGGTGTGAGGCTGAGGGTGGGCGTTCGGTTCCTGGTTAGGGATAGGGAAAGGGTGAGACTTAGCTTTAGTGCTCGTGCCCCCGATTTTGGTAATGTTTGACGTCAATTTTCCAAGGAGGCGAATGCAAGGCTTCAGAGGGACTTTGAGTGTTCGGGGGCGGGGTAGCTCAGCCGGATTTGCCCCGGCGGTTCTGCGGACGGTGTTGACTTCGAGGGCGGACCGGCCCCCGTGTTCAGTCCGAATATCGTGCATTGTTAACGGCGGGAAGTGTTCCAAAAGGGAATGGGATTGAATGTGACTGCTGAAGCCGACTTTGAGACCTGTAACGCGGGTAGCTCAGCCGGATTTGACCCGGCGGTTCTGGCGACGGTCTCGCCTTCGAGGGGGGAGCGCCCCGCGTGTTCAGGCCGAATTTTGTGCATTTCCATCGGCGGGAAGAGGTCCAAACGGGAATGGGATTGAATGTGACTGCTGAAGCCGACATTGAGACCTCTAACGCGGGTAGCTCGGCAGGATTTGACCCGGCGGTTCTGCCGAAGGTCTCACCTTCGAGGGGGGAGCGTCCCGCGTGTTCAGGCCGAATATCGTGCATTGTTAACGGCGGGAAGTGTTCCAAAAGGGAATGGGATTGAATGTGACTGCTGAAGCCGACATTGAGACCTCTAACGCGGGTAGCTCGGCCGGATTTGACCCGGCGGTTCTGGCGACGGTCTCGCCTTCGAGGGGGGAGCGTCCCGCGTGTTCAGGCCGAATTTTGTGCATTTCCATCGGCGGGAAGAGGTCCAAACGGGAATGGGATTGAATGTGACTGCTGAAGCCGACATTGAGACCTCTAACGCGGGTAGCTCGGCCGGATTTGACCCGGCGGTTCTGCCGAAGGTCTCACCTTCGAGGGGGGAGCCTCCCGCGTGTTCAGGCCGAATTTTGTGCATTTCCATCGGCGGGAAGAGGTCCAAACGGGAATGGGATTGAATGTGACTGCTGAAGCCGACATTGAGACCTCTAACGCGGGTAGCTCGGCCGGATTTGACCCGGCGGTTCTGCCGAAGGTCTCACCTTCGAGGGGGGAGCGCCCACCGTGTACAGGCCGATTTTCATGCATTTCCAACCGTGGGAAGGGGTCCGAAAGGGGATGGGGGTGAACGTGACTGCTCAACCCGACTTTGAGACCTGTAACGCGGGTAGCTCAGCCGGATTTGACCCGGCGGTTCTGGCGACGGTCTCGCCTTCGAGGGGGGAGCGTCCCGCGTGTTCAGGCCGAATTTTGTGCATTTCCATCGGCGGGAAGAGGTCCAAACGGGAATGGGATTGAATGTGACTGCTGAAGCCGACATTGAGACCTCTAACGCGGGTAGCTCGGCAGGATTTGACCCGGCGGTTCTGCCGAAGGTCTCACCTTCGAGGGGGGAGCGCCCACCGTGTACAGGCCGATTTTCATGCATTTCCAACCGTGGGAAGGGGGCCGAAAGGGGATGGGGGTGAATGTGACTGCTCAACCCGACTTTGAGGCATCTAACCCGGGTAGCTCAGCCGGGTTTGACCCGGCGGTTCTGCCGACGGCCTCGCCTTCGAGGGGGGAGCGTCCCCCGTGTACAGGCCGATTTTCATGCATTTCGAACCGTGGGAAGTGGCCCAAAAGGGGATGGGAGTGAATGTGACTGCTCAACCCGACTTTGGCGCTTCCGAGCCGGGTAGCTCAGCCGGGTTTGACCCGGCGGTTCTGCCGACGGTCTCGTCTTCGAGGCGGGTGCCTCCCCCGTGTACAGGCCGATTTTCATGCATTTCGTACCGTGGGAAGTGGTCCAAAAGGGAATGGGGGTGGACGTGACTGCTCATACCGACATCGAGACTTGTAAGCCGTGTAGCTCGGCCGGGTTTGATCCGGCGGGTCTGCCGACGGTCTCGTCTTCGAGAGGGGGGCCTCCCCCGTGTACAGGCCGATTTTCGTGCATTTCCAACGGTGGGAAGAGGTTCAAAAGGGGATGGGGGTGAATGTGACTGCTCAACCCGACTCTGAGGCTTCTAACCCGGGTAGCCCGGCCGGGTTTGACCCGGCGGTTCTGCCGTCGGTCTCGCCTTCGAGGGCGGAGCCTCCCCCGTGTACAGGCCGATTTTCGTGCATTTCAAACCGTGGGAAGCGGTCCAAAAGGGGATGGGAGTGAATGTGACTGCTCATACCGACCTTGGCGCTTCCGACCCGGGTAGCTCAGCCGGGTTTGACCCGGCGGTTCTGCCGACGGTCTCGTCTTCGAGGCGGGTGCCTCCCCCGTGTACAGGCCGATTTTCATGCATTTCGTACCGTGGGAAGTGGTCCAAAAGGGAATGGGGGTGAATGTGACTGCTCAACCCGACTCTGAGGCTTCTAACCCGGGTAGCTCGGCCGGGTTTGACCCGGCGGTTCTGCCGTCGGTCTCGCCTTCGAGAGGGGCGCCTCCCCCGTGTACAGGCCGATTTTCGTGCATTTCCAACGGTGGGAAGAGGTTCAAAAGGGGATGGGGGTGAATGTGACTGCTCAACCCGACTCTGAGGCTTCTAACCCGGGTAGCCCGGCCGGGTTTGACCCGGCGGTTCTGCCGTCGGTCTCGCCTTCGAGGGCGGAGCCTCCCCCGTGTACAGGCCGATTTTCGTGCATTTCAAACCGTGGGAAGCGGTCCAAAAGGGGATGGGAGTGAATGTGACTGCTCATACCGACCTTGGCGCTTCCGACCCGGGTAGCTCAGCCGGGTTTGACCCGGCGGTTCTGCCGACGGTCTCGCCTTCGAGGGGGGAGCGTCCCCCGTGTTCAGGCCGAATTTTGTGCATTTCGAACCGTGGGAAGTTGCCCAAAAGTCGATGGGAGTGAATGTGACTGCTCAACCCGACTTTGGCGCTTCCGAGCCGGGTAGCTCAGCCGGGTTTGACCCGGCGGTTCTGCCGACGGTCTCGTCTTCGAGGCGGGTGCCTCCCCCGTGTACAGGCCGATTTTCATGCATTTCGTACCGTGGGAAGTGGTCCAAAAGGGAATAGGGGTGGACGTGACTGCTCATACCGACATTGAGACTTGTAAGCCGTGTAGCTCGGCCGGGTTTGATCCGGCGGGTCTGCCGACGGTCTCGTCTTCGAGGCGGGTGCCTCCCCCGTGTACAGGCCGATTTTCGTGCATTTCGAACCGTGGGAAGTGGTCCAAAAGGGGATGGGGGTGGACGTGACTGCTCAACCCGACTTTGAGGCTTCTAACCCGGGTAGCTCGGCCGGGTTTGACCCGTCGATTCTGCCGATGGTCTCGTTTTGGAGGGGGGAGCCTCCCCCGTGTTCAGTCCGATTTTCGTGCATTTCGAACCGTGGGAAGTGGCCCAAAAGGGGATGGGAGTGAATGTGACTGCTCATACCGACTTTGGCGCTTCCGAGCCTGGTAGCTCAGCCGGGTTTGATCCGGCGGTTCTGCCGACGGTCTCGTCTTCGAGGCGGCTCCCTCCCCCGTGTACAGGCCGATTTTCATGCATTTGCAACGGTGGGAAGTTGCCCAAAAGGGGATGGGAGTGAATGTGACTGCTCAACCCGACTTTGGCGCTTCCGAGCCTGGTAGCTCAGCCGGGTTTGAACCGGCGGTTCTGCCGACGGTCTCGTCTTCGAGGCGGCTCCCTCCCCCGTGTACAGGCCGATTTTCGTGCATTTCGAACCGTGGGAAGTGGTCCAAAAGGGAATGGGGGTGGACGTGACTGCTCAACCCGACTCTGAGGCTTCTAACCCGGGTAGCTCGGCCGGGTTTGATCCGGCGGTTCTGCCGACGGTCTCGTCTTCGAGGCCGGTGCCTCCCCCGTGTACAGGCCGATTTTCGTGCATTTCCAACGGTGGGAAGTGGTCCAAAAGGGAATGGGGGTGGACGTGTCTGCTCATACCGACTTTGAGACTTGTAAGCCGGGTAGCTCAGCCGGGTTTGTTCCGGCGGTTCTGCCGACGGTCTCGTCATCGAGGGGGGAGCCTCCCCCGTGTCCAGGCCGATTTTCATGCATTTCCAACCGTGGGAAGTGGTCCAAAAGGGAATGGGGGTGAATGTGACTGCTCATACCGACTTTGAGACTTTTAAGCCGGGTAGCTCAGCCGGGTTTGACCCGGCGGTTCTGCCGACGGTCTCGCCTTCGAGGGGGGAGCGTCCCCCGTGTTCAGGCCGAATTTTGTGCATTTCGAACCGTGGGAAGTTGCCCAAAAGTCGATGGGAGTGAATGTGACTGCTCAACCCGACTTTGAGACTTGTAAGCCGGGTAGCTCAGCCGGGTTTGACCCGGCGGTTCTGCCGACGGTCTCGTCTTCGAGGCGGGTGCCTCCCCCGTGTACAGGCCGATTTTCATGCATTTCGTACCGTGGGAAGCGGTCCAAAAGGGGATGGGAGTGAACGTGACTGCTCATACCGACTTTGGCGCTTCCGAGCCGGGTAGCTCAGCCGGGTTTGACCCGGCGGGTCTGCCGACGGTCTCGCCTTCGAGGGGGGAGCGTCCCCCGTGTTCAGGCCGAATCTTGTGCATTTCGAACCGTGGGAAGTTGCCCAAAAGTCGATGGGAGTGAATGTGACTGCTCAACCCGACTTTGAGACTTGTAAGCCGGGTAGCTCAGCCGGGTTTGACCCGGCGGTTCTGCCGACGGTCTCGTCTTCGAGGCCGGTGCCTCCCCCGTGTACAGGCCGATTTTCGTGCATTTCCAACGGTGGGAAGTGGTCCAAAAGGGAATGGGGGTGGACGTGTCTGCTCATACCGACTTTGAGACTTGTAAGCCGGGTAGCTCAGCCGGGTTTGTTCCGGCGGTTCTGCCGACGGTCTCGTCATCGAGGGGGGAGCCTCCCCCGTGTCCAGGCCGATTTTCATGCATTTCCAACCGTGGGAAGTGGTCCAAAAGGGAATGGGGGTGAATGTGACTGCTCATACCGACTTTGAGACTTTTAAGCCGGGTAGCTCGGCCGGGTTTGACCCGGCGGTTCTGCCGACGGTCTCGTCTTCGAGGCGGGTGCCTCCCCCGTGTACAGGCCGATTTTCGTGCATTTCGAACCGTGGGAAGTGGTCTAAAAGTCGATGGGAGTGAACGTGACTGCTCAACCCGACTTTGAGACTTGTAAGCCGGGTAGCTCAGCCAGGTTTGACCCGGCGGTTCTGCCGACGGTCTCGCCTTCGAGGGCGGACCCTCCCCCGTGTACAGGCCGGTTTTCGTGCATTTCGAACCGTGGGAAGTGATCCAAAAGGGAATGGGGGTGAACGTGACTGCCCAACCCGGCTTTGAGACTTGTAAGCCGGGTAGCTCAGCCGGGTTGGACCCGGCGGTTCTGCCGACGGTCTCGACTTCGAGGCGGGTGCCTCCCCCGTGTACAGGCCGATTTTCATGCATTTGCAACGGTGGGAAGTTGCCCAAAAGTCGATGGGAGTGAATGTGACTGCTCAACCCGACTTCGAGACTTGTAAGCCGGGTAGCTCAGCCGGGTTTGACCCGGCGGTTCTGCCGACGGTCTCGCCTTCGAGGGGGGAGCCTCCCCCGTGTACAGGCCGATTTTCGTGCATTTCCAACGGTGGGAACAGGTTCAAAAGGGGATGGGAGTGATTGTGACTGCTCAACCCGACTCTAGGGCTTCTAACCCGGGTAGCCCGGCCGGGTTTGACCCGGCGGTTCTGCCGACGGTCTCGTCTTCGAGGCGGGTGCCTCCCCCGTATACAGGCCGATTTTCATGCATTTCGAACCGTGGGAAGTGGTCCAAAAGGGAATGGGGGTGGACGTGTCTGCTCATACCGACTTTGAGACTTGTAAGCCGGGTAGCTCAGCCGGGTTTGATCCGGCGGTTCTGCCGACGGTCTCGCCTTCGAGGGGGGAGCCTCCCCCGTGTTCAGTCCGATTTCCATGCATTTCCAACCGTGGGAAGTTGCCCAAAAGGGGATGGGAGTGAATGTGACTGCTCAACCCGACTTTGGCGCTTCCGAGCCGGGTAGCTCAGCCGGGTTTGACCCGGCGGTTCTGCCGACGGTCTCGTCTTCGAGGCGGGTGCCTCCCCCGTATACAGGCCGATTTTCATGCATTTCGAACCGTGGGAAGTGGTCCAAAAGGGAATGGGGGTGGACGTGTCTGCTCATACCGACTTTGAGACTTGTAAGCCGGGTAGCTCAGCCGGGTTTGATCCGGCGGTTCTGCCGACGGTCTCGCCTTCGAGGGGGGAGCCTCCCCCGTGTTCAGTCCGATTTCCATGCATTTCCAACCGTGGGAAGTTGCCCAAAAGGGGATGGGAGTGAATGTGACTGCTCAACCCGACTTTGGCGCTTCCGAGCCGGGTAGCTCAGCCGGGTTTGACCCGGCGGTTCTGCCGACGGTCTCGTCTTCGAGGCGGGTGCCTCCCCCGTGTACAGGCCGATTTTCATGCATTTGGAACCGTGGGAAGTGGTCCAAAAGGGAATGGGGGTGGACGTGACTGCTCATACCGACTTTGAGACTTGTAAGCCGGGTAGCTCAGCCGGGTTTGACCCGGCGGTTCTGCCGACGGTCTCGCCTTCGAGGGGGGAGCCTCCCCCGTGTTCAGTCCGATTTTCGTGCATTTCCCACGGTGGGAAATGGTATCTTTCATTACGGGGACAAGGGTCTGAAGCGGTGAAGTCAGTAACCGGCATAGTTAAGGAAAGGGTTCGAATTTTCTCAACAGTACGAAAAAAGTGAGCAGGGAAGCTAGAGAAGGTGTCAGTGAGTCCCAAACGAGTGAACCGCAAAACTTAGGGAAATGCCCGAAAGCGTTTTAAAGGGTGAAATCGGGAACGAGGAAATGATCGGAAAGTGCCTGAAAGTGCTAAATGAGTAAACAGAAAAACGAAGAAAAATGTTTGAAAAGAAGAAGTGAGTAACCAGGAAAACTTAGAAAAATGTTCAAAACGAAGAAATCAGTAACCAGGAAAACTTAGAAAAATGATCAAAAAGAAGAAATGAGTAACCAGGAAAACTTAGAAAAATGTTTAAAAAGAAGAAATCAGTAACCAGGAAAACTTAGGAAAATGTTTAAAAAGAAGAAATCAGTAACCAGAAAAACTGCGAAAAATGTTTAAAAAGAAGAAATGAGTAACCAGAAAAACTTAGAAAAATGTTTAAAAAGAAGAAATCAGTAACCAGGAAAACTTAGAAAAATGTTTAAAAAGAAGAAATCAGTAACCAGGAAAACTTAGAAAAATGTTATAAAAGAAGAAGTGAGTAACCAGAAAAACTTAGAAAAATGTTTAAAAAGAAGAAATCAGTAACCAGAAAAACTGCGAAAAATGTTTAAAAAGAAGAAATCAGTAACCAGACAAACTGCGAAAAATGTTTAAAAAGAAGAAATCAGTAACCAGGAAAACTTAGAAAAATGTTTAAAAAGAAGAAGTGAGTAACCAGAAAAACTTAGAAAAATGTTTAAAAAGAAGAAATCAGTAACCAGAAAAACTTAGAAAAATGTTTAAAAAGAAGAAATCAGTAACCAGAAAAACTGCGAAAAATGTTTAAAAAGAAGAAATCAGTAACCAGAAAAACTTAGAAAAATGTTTAAAAAGAAGAAGTGAGTAACCAGAAAAACTTAGAAAAATGTTTAAAAAGAAGAAATCAGTAACCAGAAAAACGGCGAAAAATGTTTAAAAAGAAGAAATCAGTAACCAGACAAACTGCGAAAAATGTTTAAAAAGAAGAAATCAGTAACCAGAAAAACTTAGAAAAATGTTTAAAAAGAAGAAATCAGTAACCAGAAAAACTTAGAAAAATGTTTCAAAAGAAGAAGTGAGTAACCAGAAAAACTTAGAAAAATGTTTAAAAAGAAGAAGTGAGTAACCAGAAAAACTTAGAAAAATGTTTAAAAAGAAGAAATCAGTAACCAGAAAAACTGCGAAAAATGTTTAAAAAGAAGAAATCAGTAACCAGACAAACTGCGAAAAATGTTTCAAAAGAAGAAATCAGTAACCAGGAAAACTTAGAAAAATGTTTAAAAAGAAGAAGTGAGTAACCAGAAAAACTTAGAAAAATGTTTAAAAAGAAGAAATCAGTAACCAGAAAAACGGCGAAAAATGTTTAAAAAGAAGAAATCAGTAACCAGACAAACTGCGAAAAATGTTTAAAAAGAAGAAGTCAGTAACCAGAAAAACTTAGAAAAATGTTTAAAAAGAAGAAATGAGTAACCAGAAAAACTGCGAAAAATGTTTAAAAAGAAGAAATGAGTAACCAGGAAAACTTAGAAAAATGTTTAAAAAGAAGAAGTGAGTAACCAGAAAAACTTAGAAAAATGTTTAAAAAGAAGAAATCAGTAACCAGACAAACTTAGAAAAATGTTTAAAAAGAAGAAATCATTAACCAGACAAACTGCGAAAAATGTTTAAAAAGAAGAAATCAGTAACCAGAAAAACTTAGAAAAATGTTTAAAAAGAAGAAATCAGTAACCAGAAAAACTTAGAAAAATGTTTAAAAAGAAGAAATCAGTAACCAGGAAAACTTAGAAAAATGTTTAAAAAGAAGAAGTGAGTAACCAGAAAAACTTAGAAAAATGTTTAAAAAGAAGAAATCAGTAACCAGAAAAACGGCGAAAAATGTTTAAAAAGAAGAAATCAGTAACCAGACAAACTGCGAAAAATGTTTAAAAAGAAGAAGTCAGTAACCAGAAAAACTTAGAAAAATGTTTAAAAAGAAGAAATGAGTAACCAGAAAAACTTAGAAAAATGTTTAAAAAGAAGAAATCAGTAACCAGAAAAACTTAGAAAAATGTTTAAAAAGAAGAAGTGAGTAACCAGGAAAACTTAGAAAAATGTTTAAAAAGAAGAAATGAGTAACCAGAAAAACTTAGAAAAATGTTTAAAAAGAAGAAATCAGTAACCAGAAAAACTTAGAAAAATGTTTAAAAAGAAGAAATGAGTAACCAGAAAAACTTAGAAAAATGTTTAAAAAGAAGAAATCAGTAACCAGAAAAACGGCGAAAAATGTTTAAAAAGAAGAAATCAGTAACCAGAAAAACGGCGAAAAATGTTTAAAAAGAAGAAATCAGTAACCAGAAAAACTTAGAAAAATGTTTAAAAAGAAGAAGTGAGTAACCAGAAAAACTTAGAAAAATGTTTAAAAAGAAGAAATGAGTAACCAGAAAAACTTAGAAAAATGTTTAAAAAGAAGAAATCAGTAACCAGAAAAACTTAGAAAAATGTTTAAAAAGAAGAAATGAGTAACCAGAAAAACGGCGAAAAATGTTTAAAAAGAAGAAATCAGTAACCAGAAAAACGGCGAAAAATGTTTAAAAAGAAGAAATCAGTAACCAGACAAACTGCGAAAAATGTTTAAAAAGAAGAAATCAGTAACCAGAAAAACTTAGAAAAATGTTTAAAAAGAAGAAATCAGTAACCAGGAAAACTTGGAAAAAAACACTTAGAAAAATTTTCAGCAAAGTGTGAAAAATATTCTAAGTGTCAGCGGAGGAAAATGCTGCAGCATCGGGAAAGATTCGCAAACTTACACCGAACATGTGCTCCGAAGTGCCGGAGGAATTGGGTGAATTGAGCCCGGCAAATGGCCAGCTGTCGTTTTGTGCCTGCAGCCCGAAAACTTTAACTTTGTCTGTCGCGGAAGTCCGGACCGAGAAAAATCCAAACGGTTTTGACCGGACCGAGTTCCAGACCGATGCAGTCAAATTTGGAATTCAGACCCATTCAGTGCCACTTGTAGTTTTTCCGCAGTGAGGTTGGCGGGGTACCCGGAGATATATGGGAACACGATTTTTAGAACAAAATGGCGGCGCGGGACCGTTCTGAAAGGCATCCGAAAAACGGTTCCACGGGCATAGCACTTTAATGACAGGTATGAGTGCATGCCGGAGAGCTCTTGGAAGTCGAATTTTTGACACTTTGTCAATTTTTTGACAGATTTGACAAACTCTTTCTGTCTGTTCTAAGAGTCAGTCAGAGACTTGTGCGGCGGTCTTTTGACACTATTGGAGGGCGGGCAAACCCCACGTTGACTCCGGCCGTCCCTCCACAGGCGCTCGTGTCCAAAATGAAGGCGAGAGACGCGAGTGGCCTGGTTCCCTTGGGTGTTGCCAAGAAGGCTGCGGGCTGACCGTTGCCTGAGCACTCCCTAAAGCCTCTTGTGATGAGAGCAGACCTCGCCTGCCGCACGACCGGCTCTGGGAGTCGTTGGGCCGCTATTTGTGAATAGTCTGGTCCTCCTCTGCCACCCGGACAAGCGCGATGGCTCTGCCGCCCTGCGGTGCTCGTCACCCAGGTTTGGGGAACACGATACTCGTAACAAAAATAAAAGGCGGCTCGGGACCTGCAGGCGAAAGGGGTCCCGTGGTGCTAAGCACGTCGACTTCGGGTCTCGGTGCAAGCCGGAGAGCTCACGGAAGTCTAAAGTTTTCGGCACGTGGTCGAATCTTTTCAAAGGCTTACCCGGCTCTTTCCGTCCATTCTGAGAGTAAGTCAGAGGCCGGTGCGGAGGTCTCTTGACAATCGGAGGGGGTGGTGGCCCTCCGCAGGCGCTCGTGTCGAAAATGAAGGCGAGAGACGCGAGTGGCCTGGTTCCCCTGGGTGTTGCCAGGAAGGCTGCGGGCTGACCCTTGCCTGAGCACTCCCTAAAGCCTCTTGTGATGAGAGCAGACCTCGCGCGCCGCACGACCGGCTCTGGGAGTCGTTGGGCCGCTATCTGTGAATAGTCTGGTCCTCCTCTGCCACCCGGCCAAGTGCGATGGCTCTGCCGCCCTGCGGTGCTCGTCACGCAGGTATGGGGCACACGATGCTCGTAACAGCAAATAAAGGCGGCTCGGGACCTGCAGGCGAAAGGGGTCCCGTGGTGCTTAGCACGTCGACTTCGGGTCTCGGTGCAAGCCGGAGAGCTCACGGAAGTCTAAAGTTTTCGGCACGTGGTCGAATCTTTTGAAAGGCTTACCCGGCTCTTTCCGTCCATTCTGAGAGTCAGTCAGAGGCCGGTGCGGCGGTCTATTGACGACCGGAGGCTCCCATGGGTGTTGCGATGAGGGTGGAGGGCACAGAACCTTGCCTTAGCACTCCCTAATAAAGCCTCTTGTGAAGAGAGCAGACCTCGCGCGCCGCACGACCGGCTCTGGGAGTCGTTGGGCCGCTATCTGTGAATAGTCTGGTCCTCCTCTGCCACCCGGCCAAGTGCGATGGCTCTGCCGCCCTGCGGTGCTCGTCACGCAGGTATGGGGCACACGATGCTCGTAACAGCAAATAAAGGCGGCTCGGGACCTGCAGGCGAAAGGGGTCCCGTGGTGCTTAGCACGTCGACTTCGGGTCTCGGTGCAAGCCGGAGAGCTCACGGAAGTCTAAAGTTTTCGGCACGTGGTCGAATCTTTTGAAAGGCTTACCCGGCTCTTTCCGTCCATTCTGAGAGTCAGTCAGAGGCCGGTGCGGCGGTCTATTGACGACCGGAGGCTCCCATGGGTGTTGCGATGAGGGTGGAGGGCACAGAACCTTGCCTTAGCACTCCCTAATAAAGCCTCTTGTGAAGAGAGCAGACCTCGCGCGCCGCACGACCGGCTCTGGGAGTCGTTGGGCCGCTATCTGTGAATAGTCTGGTCCTCCTCTGCCACCCGGCCAAGTGCGATGGCTCTGCCGCCCTGCGGTGCTCGTCACGCAGGTATGGGGCACACGATGCTCGTAACAGCAAATAAAGGCGGCTCGGGACCTGCAGGCGAAAGGGGTCCCGTGGTGCTTCGCACGTCGACTTCGGGTCTCGGTGCAAGCCGGAGAGCTCACGGAAGTCTAAAGTTTTCGGCACGTGGTCGAATCTTTTGAAAGGCTTACCCGGCTCTTTCCGTCCATTCTGAGAGTCAGTCAGAGGCCGGTGCGGCGGTCTATTGACGACCGGAGGCTCCCATGGGTGTTGCGATGAGGGTGGAGGGCACAGAACCTTGCCTTAGCACTCCCTAATAAAGCCTCTTGTGAAGAGAGCAGACCTCGCGCACCGCACGACCGGCTCTGGGAGTCGTTGGGCCGCTATCTGTGAATAGTCGGGTCCTCCTCTGCCACCCGGCCAAGTGCGATGGCTCTGCCGCCCTGCGGTGCTTGTCACGCAGGTATGGGGCACACGATGCTCGTAACAGCAAATAAAGGCGGCTCGGGACCTGCAGGCGAAAGGGGTCCCGTGGTGCTTAGCACGTCGACTTCGGGTCTCGGTGCAAGCCGGAGAGCTCACGGAAGTCTAAAGTTTTCGGCACGTGGTCG
>NW_027311716.1:0-15879 GCF_047496795.1 Chiloscyllium punctatum
TTCACTTCAAATACAGAAGATGGCATTACTGCAAGGAAAAGATTGAGATTAGTACCTTAAATGGATATAGTTTATGTAACAAATTGGAGGCGTGACACCAAGTAAAGACTTTCAGCAGAATGAGAACATGAAAGTGGAAGTATTTCCGCATCAGAAACCAGAGTAGGTCACTGAGTACAGGGCTGATGAGTGAATGGGTCTCGGTATGAACTGGGGCCAGTCAGTAGAATTGAATTGTAGATATTGCAGCTAAAACTGGGTTATCATCTGATGCTGTAGATTTCAATGACAATCTGTAACTTTTCCCCCAGTATAGTCCATCCATCTACCATTACCATCAAGCCGATCCATGGGTCAGTGACAAGTGTGGGTGAACATGGTCGGGTCGGAATCACGTGCACCTAAAGCTGATGACAATCCATTAAAGCTACCGCACTTGACTGGTTACACTTCAAACAGCAGGACTAACATCTGATACAGAAAGAGATGATCCCAAGACTAACAAATCAGATCTGAGCTCTGTCGTCCTCTCAATTCCATACATAAACGTCAATGGACCATTAAACTACTTACTGGAAGAGAGGACTCCACAAATATCCTCACCCTAAATAATGGAACAGCCCTGTACGACAGTGTAAAAGATGCAGTATCTGCACCATCCTTTACCAGAAGTGTTGAGTCGATTACCCACCTCACCCTCACCATGATGCCCACAGAATCACAGATGGCAGACTTCAACCAATTCAATTCACTGCATGTGACATGAAAAAAAAAACAGCTGGACACTGTAGATATGACTAATGCAGTGGGCCCTGACACCACGTGCTACACAACAAGCCTTGCCCCTGGGGAAGCTGTTTCATCCCAGCTCCAACTCTGACATCTCCCTGTCCGTGTGGAAAGTTGCTCAACTATATCCCATCCGCTAAGAGGAGGATTACTGCAAGCTGACTCTTTACTAGTCCTTCAGTCCCATCACGACAGTTAAATTAGTGGGAGCTCAAATTTGACAGAGCTGTCAAGCAGCACAGAAATAATCTGCTCAGTGTGGTTTCTGATAGGTCCACATGTGGAGATGGTGGCGTTGTGGAAATGCCACTGGATTACTAACCCAGACCAGGCTAATGCTCTGGCAGCTGGTGCAAATTAAAAACAATTAATAAGAAATTAATAAGATCTAAAATCTGGTGTCGGTAATAGTGATCTTGTGTTCAATATCAGTTGTAAACTTCGATTTCTTTCCCCAATGTATTTCAGGAAGTGAATCTCCCGTGCTTTCCTGGTCTGGCCTAAAAGTGACTCCAGACACACAGACGTGTGATAAACTCTTCAATGATCTCTGAATGGGCCAAGCAAGACACTCAATTATATCAAACTGCACTGAAATCTTTAATGATAAACCCGTACCGAACACCAGGCCCCAGCCTCGTTAGTAGAAAAGGGAATGGGAAACACAATTCTGTCGACTCTGCAGAGACCTATTTCCTAACAGTCGAGAGCTTGTGACAATATTTGCAGAGCTTTCCCACACACTGCACAGAAACATTGTGACAGGAGCAGGTCATACAACACATTGAGCTTTCCCTGTGTAGTTAATGGCCAAACATCTCCTCAGTGCAGTTTTCCCCATACAATAGTCATATCCCTTAATATGTTTAAACATTGTGAAATATCAAATGAGAACTGCTGTATGCCTTCAGCCCATCAGTTTTGCTACTCCATTCAATATACAGGCAGGTCTCCGATAACACGTGCTGATTAAATACAATTTGGCTGCAATGTGATTCGTGAATCTTTTTTCTACAAAGTGAATTCCCGTTCACTGTGGCGCGATTCCTTGCCGGGAACCAGCTGGACAGCAAAACCCTGCCTCAGTATCCTCTCTCTGCAAAATGTACAAACAATGTGGTCAGCTAAAACAGGAATGCAATGCGCTCAGGAAGCCTTGAAACTGAGGCTGAAACTGGATAGTGTAGACTACATTTCGAAATAACTTTATTTCAAACTGTGGAGAGAATCTTGAGGAGACCTGGAATTCCTCATCGGCATCACGTGGTTATTCAGCCCCCATGTGCTTTCTGGTGAAAGGTACAGTGCTCCAGTGAGTGACTGTAGTGTGAAAGTGTTACATTTATGGCACTGTTCCATTACAACATGTGATTTAAAGATTTATTTAGACTGAACTAGTGTGTGTGTGTTAGACTAAACTTAATCTTTGGTTTTTACTGATTTTTTTGGGATCGCCCCTTACCCTCTTTTTTTCCATATACACCATTATTAATATTGCATGATTTTCGACAACGCAGTGTTGCTCAGAAACACAGCTACCGTGTTATTGGAGAACAACCTGGACTGATAGCTGATCTTCTATCTTCACAAAGTACTCCTGCTCTATCCCTATCCCTTTAATTTCCAGAAATCCTTATTTATATTCAGCGCCATGACTTCCACAGCCTGATCTGGGAGAGAGTACCCCTGGTTCGCCAGTCTCAGAGAGCAGACATTTATTCTAACCTCAATGCAAAGCGGCCTGTCTGTACCTGATATTGTGGCCCCTTCCTTTAGACATCCGAGCTTGGGGAATTACCAACCCTGCTTCCAATCTTTCTCGCCCAATCAGAGTGTTATATATTTCACTGAGATCTCCACTCATTTTCCTAAACCGCATGGAACACAAGTCTAGTCCCTCCAAACTCAGATCCCATAACAAGTCTGTCATCACAGAGATCAGTCTGGTCATCCTTTACTGCTCTCTCTCAATGTCAGGTATGTCCTCTATTAGGAACAGAGACCAAAACTGCACACAATGCTGCACAATGTTCGAGATGGTGTCTCACCAAGGCCCTGAACAGCTGAAGTAAGATACTCTTACTCCTGTACTCAAATCCCCCTGAATTGAAGTTGAATACAGCATTTATCTTCCTCCCTACTTGCTGCTCCTGAAATATTGCTCTCAGTGAGTGGTGTACAGGGATATCCAGTTTCCTTTCAATGTTACAGCTCCCCACTTGTTGGGTCTATAAACACTGGTCAGCGTGCCAATGCCATCACCAGTATTGACTCATGGATACAGAACTCACTGCCTGACATGGACTCTGAGGGCTGCACAGAAATAAATAAAAATGCAGCTTAAGTTCCTTTATAGTGCAACATTTTTCAACTACTCCCTTTTCAAATGATAGGCTGCCATTCTATTGTTCCCACCAAAATACACAACATCTCATCTCTCCCATTGCTCTCCATCTGCCTCGTATTTGCCCAGTCATTTCACTTATCTCAGTCACCTTGGAGCTTTTTTACATCCTCCTCACCCACTCACAAGCTGACATTGTTTAGTGTTGTCAGCGAACTTGGGAATATTGCATTTGAGACACTCAACCAAATATATGATGTGTATTGGCAATAGCTGGCGCCCAAGCCACGATCCTTCCTGTATGCTCCTAGCCTTCCATAATAAAAACGTTGTTTTATTCCTACTCACTGTTTCCTGCCAGCTCTGTCCTTCGAGAACCATGTCCATGTATTAGCCCCAGTCCCACAGGATTCAAATTTGCACAGTAGGCTTGGGGCTTTATCAAAAATCTTTCTGAAATTCCAATCGTATTGCATTGATAGCTTCGACATAATTTTGCTAAAAGCCACTTTCTCAAATATGATTCCTATTTCATGAATCTCTGTTGAGTTTGTCTATGCCCATTAATTTCAGTCCGATACTTTCTCTAAACTGTTTAGTTGATAATTTAATTCTTTTCCGTTTTTCTCACCAGACTAAAGTTCCCTCATATTGCTAGGAAGTTTTCTTTTGTGTTTTGCTTTCTTCTGTGAAGGCATAACTGAAGTATTTGCTCCTTGGTTCTGCTATTTCCCTGTCCTCAATTATCTGGTATCAAACTGTAGGAAAGCTGCACATTTTTTCCCCTAATTTTGCCATTGACATATTTTCAGAAAATATTACAAGTTTTGCGGAAAAACTTTGTTCAGATATTCTTCAGAATCCTACCAATTCCTATTTTAAGGTACTCAGTGATTGGCCTTCCACAGCCATACAATCACTGAAGCAAAGACTCTGTACTATCAGAAATACAGCACGGTCTACATTAGTCCCACATTCTGACACAATACCCGTTGCCGTGAATCTTAAGGCATTTCAAGTGCACTATCATGTATTTACTAATGGTTTTGAGGTTACCATGACAACTCGCCTCTCAAGAAAAGCATTTCAGGCCCCAACACACTCTGGGTGAAAAGCAATCTTCAAATCCTCACTAAACCGCAAACCCTTCACTTTAAAAGTGTGGCTCTTTGACTAAAAGGAACAGCTGCTGTCCATCCACACTGTCCATGCTCCTCGTAATCCTATCCTTCAGAATCACGTCCCTCTCAGTCTCCTCTCCTCCAAACTAAACAACCCGAGCTCATCCAGCCTCTCTCCATAGCTGATGTGCTCCATCCCAGGGACTATCCTGGTGAATCTCCTTTGCACCCCCTCCAGTGCAGTCACATCCTTCCTGTATTGTGATTCCCAGAACTACACACAGTATTCCACCTTGGCGTCACCGAAGTTCTGCATAGCTCTTATAATCTGTGCCTCAATGAATCAAGGTTATGTTTACGGTCGCTTATGCTTTCCCAAACTGTGTATTAACATGTACATCACATTCAGGGATGTGTGGAGAAGCACCCTCTGACCTTCCTAGTGTGCTGCCATTCATTGAGTCCTCCCCCGTCTGGTTCCTTCTTCCAAAGTGTATCACCTCATATTTATCAGGTTTACATTCCATCTGCCATTGATCTTCCCAGCTGACCATACCATCAATATCTTCCCGTATCTTAAGGCCTTCCTCCTCACTGCCAACCAACCGGGCAAATTGCGTATCGAACACAAACTTACTTATCACACTCCCCACCCCTCGTCCATATTCACAGCGACATCTTTTATGATTACCACAAAGATTAAAGTTGAAAATCACACAACATCAGGTTAGAGTCCAACAGGTTTGTTCGGAGGCACTAACTTTCGAAGCGCTCCTTCTTCATCAGGTGATTGTGCGCTTTGATGAAGAAGCAGAACTTTGAAAGGTAGTGCCGCCGAATAAACCTGGTGGACTATAATCTGGTGTTATGCGACTTTTAGCATTGTCCACCCAGTCCAACACCAGCACCTCCGAATCACAAATAATAAGGGACACAGCACTGATCCCTGTAGTATACCATTGGACACTGGCCTCCAGTCACACAAGGAGTCAACCACCACCTTGTGTCTCCTACCACTAAACTTCATTTGGATGCAATTTGGCAAGTCACTAATGAGACCTACCTGTTCCCCTGGTCATTCTGTTCCGCTGGACACATTTGTAGAATATCTGGGAATTCTGCCTAATCTTGCCCTGGCAGCAGGTTTCCATGAGGTAAAAACAATGGCTGCAGATGCTGGAAACCAGATTCTGGATTAGTGGTGCTGGAAGAGCACAGCAATTCAGGCAGCACCCAAGTAGCTTCTAAATCGACGTTTCGGGCAAAAGCCCTTCATCAGGAATAAAGGCAGTGAGCCTGAAGCGTGGAGAAATAAGCTAGAGGAGGGTGGGCTGGGGAGAAAGTAGCATAGAGTACAATGGGTGAGTGGGGGAGGGGATGAAGGTGATGAGGAGGTAAGGGTGGATTGGATAGGTGGTCTATCTTCTTTTCCACCTATCCACTCCACCCTCTCCTCAGTATATTCTTTCTCAGATTTGGTGACCAAAACGGAGCTCAATATTACAGGTACAGTACTCACCAACACGCTGTTAAACTGCTTCAACATGTCTTTACATCTATATTCTGACTCCCTTAAAGGAAGGCAATCCAAATTTTAACTTACCATTTGCATATATTCCTCCAAATACCCTTCACATTCATTGCATTTACGAACTCATTGTGTGCGTTCTTATAGAAAGCCTTCTGATAATCTAAAATATGCCAATTGTAATGGTTCCCCATTATCTATGCTGTAAGAATCAACTTCAAACTATTCCAAAGCTTGTCAAGTATGATTTCCCTTTCAGAAATACATACTGATTCTCTCCAATGTTGCTGTTAATTTCTAAATAACGAATATCACATCCTATATGATAGTGTCCAACAGTTTCCCCACAAATGTCAAGTTAATTGGTCTGCAGTTCTCCACACTATCTCTTCTTCCCCTTGTAGATGCTTGGATCACTACCATTCATCACTAGTGCTTGGATCCAGACTATGCAGAATGCACTTCGTAATAAACACAGTCATCGACAGTGCAACGAATACTTCTATTAGTGGTTTATTTCTGAAGATTGTGGTATGAGGTACATCTGGTTTGTCAATGTTAGCAATGCTCAATCCAGCTGTATGTTAAGTAGAGCCTTGTTACTGATATAAATTGAGTTTATGTCTTTCGATCCACAAGTCCTATATGATGACGTCGTATTTCCGGGTGATTTTCTGGATCTTCCTCCATGAAGACAAATGCAAAGTAACTAGTTATTTACTTGGCCATTTCCCTGTTATCCATAATAAGCTCGTCTCACCTGATTGCAGATTTCCACATTTGACTATGCTTTTCTCTTTTTTTTGAAATATAGAACATAGATTTATGCAGTATTTGAGTTCCTGTTTGTTTGCATGTTCGCTTTTTGATTTCTTTACCCATTTCATGGCCTTCCTTTTCTGGATCGTAAATTTCTGAGAATTCTCAGGATTCCACAATGTGTGGAATTCTTCTGAAGTCACATCCTGTGATTAATATAATCTTTCATTTATTATGCTAATCGTTGTTAACTCACTTTCTCACTCGTGGGTGTTTTACCTGAAATAAATACACGTATTTTTCAGACTTTATAGTATTTTTCTAAATCTCCTGGTCCTGACCATATATATTCAGGAACACTGCAGGAGGACAGGAAAGAAATAGCAGCGGCCCTGGTTGGTACCTTTGCATCATCGGTAGCCAATGGGTGAGGTCCTGGAGGACTGGAGGGTAGTGAATGCTGTGCCGTTATTCACGAAGGGCTACAAATAAAAACCGGGGAACTATCGACCAATAAACCTAAAATCTGTGGCACCTAAGTTACTTGACTAGATTCTGAGGGAGAAGATTTGCATGCATTTGGAAAGAGAGGCCCTTGTGAATGGGGGATTATGGCTCACAAATTTGTTAGACTGCTTTGATGAAGTGACCAGTAACTTTGGCAAGGGCATGGTTGTATATATAGACCTCACTAAGGCCTTCAAGAAGATTCCACATGGTACGCTGCTCTGGAAGGTTAGATCACATGGAATTGAGGGAGAGTTGGCAAATTAGGGCCAAAATTAGCTTGATGATAGGAAGAACAGGGTAATCGTGGAAGGATGCTTGTCGGACTGGGGGCCTGTGATGAGTGGAATGCCTTAGGGGGTCGGTGCTGGGACCATATATTCATATATTACACATATCTATGATTTAGATGAGAATGTACAGGCATGATTTGTAAGTTTCAAGGTGACACTAAAATAGGTGGTATCATGGACAGTGAGGAAGGTTATCAGAAATTTCAGAAATTACAGCAGTACCTTGATCAGGTGGGGAAGTGGGCCGAGAAATGTCAAATGGAATTTAAATCAGATAAGTGTAAGTTCTTGCATTTTAGAAAGTCAAATCAAGGCAGGAATTTCATGGTGAATGGCAGGGCCTTAAGGAGTGCAGGGGAACAGAGTTACCTTGGAATTCAGGTGCACGGCTTTCTGTAAGTGGAGTCCCAGGTAGACAAGGCACTGAAAAAGGCTTTTGACTCACTGGCCTTCATCAGTTAGAGCACTGAGTATCGAAATTAGGGAGTTATGTTGCAATTATGCAAGATGTTGGTGAGTCCATACTTGTAGCGTCATGTTCAGTTTTGTTCACTTTGCTCGAGGAAGGATGTTATTAAACTGGAAAAAGTGCAGAAAAAATTTACAAGGATGTTGCCAAGATTCAATGGTCTGAGTTATAGTGAGAGGTTGAACAAGCGAGGAGTTTTTACTTTAGAATGTATGAGGCTGAGGGGGATCTGATAGTAGTGTATAAGATCATGGGACAACATGGACAGAGTCAATGCACTCAGTCGTTTTTTCCACAGGATTGGGCAATCACGGACTAGAGGGCATCAATTTCAGGTCAGAGGGGAAAGAGTAAAAGGGAACCTGAGGGGCAATTTCTTTTACACACAGGATGGTATGCATATGGGATGAACTGACAGCAGAAGTGGTTGAGGCGGATATATTCACAAAATTTAAAATACATTTGGACAAATACAGAGGTAGAAAAGGATTAGAAGGATACAGGGAAATGGCGGGGAAATGGGGTTAGTGTGAATGGACATTTTGTTCAGAATGGACTAGTTTGGGCCGAATGGCCTGTCTCCGTGCTGTAAGAGTATATGGGTCTAACAACCATTGTTCTCCTACTGAATGTTTCATTGTATTTTCCCAATTCACTGGAGCGAACTTGACACTCTAACCTCTGGGCTTCCATGGTGTTTGACCAGAATGTTCAAACATTCCACATTGAATGCAGATGCCGTGTAAAATACAGCATATTAATGTCACTATTCCTCCAAAGCTGCTTCAGAGCAAGGTTAGTAATTCGTGCTTCCGACCACACAATAGAAAATAGACAATAGACAATAGACAGTAGACAATGGGTGCAGGGGTAGGTCATCCTGCCCTTCGAGCCTGCACCACCATTCAATATGATCATGGCTGATCATCCTCAATCAGTATCACACAACACCAAATACGAAATAATCTGCTCTCTAGTTTGATTCACAACATACTCTCCAACCCACCTGATATACACTTATGTAATTTATTTTTCACAACATTAGCAGTCACTTAGTTAACTCAGTCTCGATGCAACTTGACACCATCCATTATTACTGCAGAACCCACGAGTATTTGTTGCTCATTCACAGGATGGGGGGCTTAGCTGGATAACCAGCATTTCCTGGCCATGCCAGACGGCATTGAAGAGTCAACAGCGTTGCCTTGGATCTGGAGTGACATGCAGGCCAGACCAGATATGAACAGCCGTTTCCTTCCCTAAAGGACATTAGTGAACCAGATGAGTTTTTCCAACAATCAGGAATGGATTCCTGATCATCATAAACCCTTGATTCCAGAAAATTATTGAATTCAAATTCCACAATCTGACATGGCAGGATTTGAAACCATGTCCCCAGAACATTACCTGGGTCTCTGGGTTAAGAGCCCAGCGATAATATCACAATGTCATAGCTTCCCTTTATATATAGTTGCATATATAATTTCCAGAGCATATGTTGCAAAATATTTGCGTGACAGTTTTGGTTCAGATATATACACAAGTTTGTTTCTCCTTGCTATTTGTAAGACCGACCCAAACTCATTCTGTGGAATCTGAGGGACAGAGCCTGTGTCGTTCTTAGTGATAGACTTGGATAAGACATTCGGGGAGGCTCACCTCGATGCTGAGATGATCTGAAGACATGTCCAGGAATACAGGACAAGCATGAATATCCAGTCCGCTCTGTCAGGATAAGTGTCACCGTATATTCTCACTGCTCCCTCACACTCTCTGTATGTCTCTTATAGCACCTACCCTCGACCAAGTCTCACACTGTATCTCCAAATAAGGCTCAAGCACGACTACACTCACTGTTGAATTCGCACCTTCCCTCCCCGACTTTTTCTGTCCCTGACGTAATAGCCCCACACACTAATAGCACTATATGGATACAACACTATGGACAGACTCCCTCCGGCCACCTCACCATGTCACACCTCACCTAGTTCAGCACTAACAGCAGGGCCATCCACTCCCACCCTCACTCATTCCCTCCCTGTCTCCCATTCCAGGAGAAACAGTATGGAATAGGACAGAAAGGGCCACGCCGGGTGGTGGAGTGCCAGATATCCGTTCACTCATCCCCCTACCCTGATATGTGGGAGGATCCTGGAAAGAGCTGGAGAGGACCAGGAGGCCTTGTGTTGAGTATCTGAAACATCCACGTCCCACCAACCGAATAAGGAGCAGTGTTCAATAAAGAGCAATTCTCAATTCAAACCTACTGTCAGTTACTACCTCATCTCTCTCACTCGTAGAAGAACAGATACCCCATTGCACAGAGATGCAGGCATTGATATACACAGACGTATTGGTAAATACCCAATATACTAACATAAACAATGCGTACAAGGAGATAAGCATGCACACACAGAGAAGCACACAAAGACATAAACAGTCACACACAAATAGACACAAACACAGATAGAAACACACAGGCTGATACAAAGACAGACACACATAGTCACAGAAATAAAAAAGTAACAAGGACATGGACACACACACATAAATACACATTAAGACACAGACACGAGTGCCATTAAGACACAAATAAATACGTTTTTTTTTTAATAAGGAGATCAAGGATTCTAGGGAGAAAGTAGGAGAATGATGTAGAGGAACATATGCGAAATGACTGAATGGTATATCAGACTCGATAGGCCAAATGGTCTAATTCTGCTCCTTTATTAAATGCTCGTGTGGTGTTATACTATCAGGTATTCTCTTCCTGAGACAGCAGCAACATATTTGATTGGAAACAGTCAGTGGTAATATGGGAAAAGATTGGAGGGCAGAATAGTTAATGTCTATTCCTAGTTATTGTACCACTATATCCGAAAAGGGGCAGTGATTTGATATGAGGTTTACACAGTTTTAAAAAAAATGTGTCCCACAATGAAAGAAGGACTCCCTTTCCCTTTACTGTTGTGCTATCTGTGGTGTCCTCATCCTCAGGGAGCAGTGAAGACTCGGTTAATTTAGGTATTTTAGTTTGAGCTTGACTGATCTTTGCCGGACAGGAGAGTCAATGTTTATTGGGAACAGACAGGAGACGGATGGGCAGACACACTCGGATCAGCCATGAGCATTCTGAATGGTGCCACCAAATGGCCAACTGCTGCCCCTTTCCAATGTGTTGTTCCCTCAATCCACCCTCCCGGCCGTTACAGAGATATACTGCTCTCCCTACCCCGTGCGTTGTTCCCTCAATCCACCCCTCGATGCGATTAAACGGTAGACGACCATCCCATTCAACCAGACTGGATCGTTACAATGAGACAGAAAGAGACCATTCTGCCCCTCCAAAGAATTACACAGGAATATAGGATGAAGTATTTCAGCTCGTTGAGTACATTACACGCCCAGGATGAGGCCATTCAACCCGACTGAACTGCTACACAGGAACAGGGATGCTGTCACGAACAGGAAATAGTAGAGATATATGATTTTTTAAACAAAAGACTAACCAGTTTTGACTCAGAGATCACTGTAGGGTCATCAATGATTAATAATCTATGTAAAATATCTGAATGAAGGGACTGAATGGATCAAAGCTGAACTACCTTGTACACCAAAATGATCATTCAATAGATCTTCAAATGGAGGTAGCGAATCTGCATTATGATGTAGACAGGGAAGGTTAGTGAGCGTATCCTCAGCAGAAATAATATAATGTGATTTGTCTATTGCAGTCGGGAACAATTTAAATGGAGAGAGATTGCAGATGTTTTTCATGTTCTTGGTACATGAATCATATGAATTCTGTCTGCAGATGCAGCAAGTGATTCGGAATGTAAGTGGAATGATGCTGTTTGTGGCAGCGGGTATTGGGTTTAATTAGGAATATTTCACTGTATCTGTACAGGGCATTGCTGAGACCACATCAGATACACTGGGTGCAGTTTTGATCCTCTAAACTAAAAATACAACCGGATACAATTCCTTTCAAAGATGTTCAAAGATGCTTCCCTTGACTCACTCTTGAAATGAAGGCCTTTTGTAATCGGGATTATCTGTTTAGATCTAAGATGAGAAATCTTATTAAACCACGATTTTCAGAGAAGTCTGTCAGCTGGATACATATTTTCTCCTGTTAAGAAGACTAAAGCTCGATAATAACTTTTTGAATGAGATGCATTGGTATTAACACAAATATTATGAAGATATCAACCCATTTTTAAAAATTACGCAGATGTATATAAACATCTCATCAAATCATAAAACGGGCACATTATTTTCATTTGCTAATGAAAGGCACTGTGCACAACAACAGCAATAATGCTGCATACGGCATACAGTCTAATATCATCCACTCCAGAGAATGTACATGGAGAGTGCACATGGCCCAGTTTGGTGTTCAGTTGACATTCTTGATTTTTTTTCCGCACAGAGACGGAGAAAAATATTCCTTGCTTCAGAAGCAGCAGTCAATTGGTCTCTCTCTCTTACTTTATTCTGCCTGAAAACAAGATGTGAGAGCACAAAAATCCTGAGTCATCTTTACTACCGTGGAGGATTCCTGATGAGGATTCATAGGAATCTCTGTACAGCTCGAAACAAAGGGAATTCAGCCAAATTCAACTGCTCCGGGAAGAAATCCGCATTCCCAGACATTTGTGTGAGCAGAATAAGTTCAAAGTCAGAAAAACATTTGGGACACTCTATCATTTTACCATTTGTTCACAGTTCAAATTTCTGTGTCACAGATTTTTCTAGAAAATTACCCAGTCCGATACCTATATCATTGGACACAGCACTCAACATTTAAAATTTGCTTTCACCAATAGAGGAGTGGGAAAAGACATGAGTGACCCTCCAACATTGGTCAGAACATGAACAAGAGATTCTCATAGGTTTGTGAAGGTGTGAATTCCCTTCCCCAGAAGATTGTGATGCCTGGATATTTCGATTTGTTCAAAATTGTCTATGTCAGACATTTGATAGACAAATGAATGTAGTAAAATGGTACACTGACAGAAAAGTGCTGCTGAGAACTTAATAAGATCATAGTGCATGGTAGAGCCTCACTCAGACGTGACTCAAAAATGCTTTGCTCTCTCTGATTACAACGTTCAATAACAGAACATCCAGGAAAATTATAGCTGTTTACTTTGAAATTACAGAAAATGAAAACATAAGGAACAAGAATATGTAATTCGGATGGTCAAGCCATTGTATGCGATCATGGCTGATCTACTGTTAGCATTAACTCCTCCTTAATGCCCAGTTCTTCACACTCCTCAGCTCTCTGACAGGTCAAAGATTCATGTACCACCTCTTTAAATACTTTCAGTGATGTAGCTCCCCTAACTCTCTAGTCCAGATAATTCCTGACATTGATTACCCTCTGTGAGAGGAAAACACTCTCTACACATACACCATCACCTGATTGATATGAACAAGAGGTGAACACAGGGGCTCAGGATAGAGTGAATGGCCTTGATATCAAGGCAGTAGTTGACTGAGGATGTCATCGGGACCACCTAGTTTTTTGAGCTTAATGAGAATCAGGTCTAACCTCCTCACTGGTTGGGGTCTTTCAGAGCACAAAGGAAGATGTTTGTGGTCGGTGGCCAACAATCCTCTCAGTCCCGGGACATCTCTTCAGGAGATCCTCAGATTAACTTCCTCAGCACAAACATCTTCAGCTCCTTTGTCAACGTCTATGTGCCCCCATTCCTGTCACCCATTATCTATCCCAAGATCAGAAATGGAGTGATCACTGAAGATCACACAATATTCAGAACATTTTGTCCCCACTCAGCTCTTGAACCGGTCTGTGTCTATATTCAGCAAGACACAAACAACATTCACGTTTGTGCTGTTAAAGTGTCGGTAACATTCATGTAACAGAACGGCCAGGCACTGCACATTTCCACAATTAAAAGAGAAGCTCATTCAGCATCTCAAGCTGGTTACACCCGGATATGTGGAAACTATTCAGCCCATCGAAATGACTGATCAAGAGGGACAGCCCATTCAATCCTCCTGCCTGTTCGACAGGAAGAGGAGGCGTCTGGTCAGTACATTGAACTGTTAAACAGGAACAGGCAGAGTCCAGTAAGACCCCTAAACCTGTTCTATGGAACAAAAAGGAGACCATTCACCCCTCCAGACACGTACACATGAATAGGAGGGTGTCATTGATGCTCCAACCTGGAAAACAAACGGAGCAGAGACTGCACTCATAGACTGCTCACAATGTTCCTCGTGGCTCCATTGCCTGTGGAACAAATGATTCTTTAACGTATTTTGCTGGCAGTGAGGAAGTAAGCCAAATGTTTTGTGCCAAGCCTCAAGGAGGCATCTTCCATCTCCAAGAAGACAGACCCATGTTCTCTGTGGGGCTCAGAAGCTGGTGGGAATGGTTATCTGTTTTAGAATGAAGGTATTGTGGCTCCTGTCGCGATGGTGGATAACGTGAAGTATGATCACACACCAAATGCACTGTATAAATGTTGGAAGAGTTTACTTAAAGACTGGTTCTCTCTCTCTCAATCGAAATGGGGAGTGGCGTGGAGTGAGAGGAACGTTCTCAGAGTCTATTAAGTCTTCCACCGTGTGGACCCACCAGTGCTTCAGGGTGGAGGAAATGCTGAAGGCCTTCCTGCACTTGGGACAGCTGAAAGGCCTCTCCCCCAAGTGTGGGAAGGCCTTCAGCAATTCCTCCCTGCTGAAGCACTGGTGGGTCCACACTGGGAAGAGGCCCTTCAGCTACCCGAGTGCTGGAAGGCCTTCAATAATTCCTCCAACCTGCTGGCCCACTGATGGGTGAATCATGTAAACCAAGTTTAAAAAAACATGGACTTTATCACCGTATTAGTTCTGTTTATTGAACACAAAATACGTGGACAAAATGATTTTCCGTCTGTACTAAACTATGGGAAGTACGAAGAAATAAGATACACTCGTGATATTGAGCTACATAAATTGAAATGTGCATTAGAAAACCACGGAAGTGGTGTGCAATCTTTTTCAATCATTATTTGGCCCACAGCTGAGATGCTGATTACCCCTCTGTCAGTGATCCACCTCATTGAGATTCTCTGGCGCATTATCTCAGTATTGAGGGTGTTCTCAGTTCCTGCTGCTGTTCACCCAGTCTATTTAAATTAAATCACCTTCTCACTGTAGAGAAATAAAAAAAATCACTTGGCCTTTTGGAGTCTGTTTAACTGTCAGCAACTCATCTCTGTGATATTATTGGCGATAAATGCTCTGGGACCACAGTCAGTATCCGCACAGTGCTCAAACGGTATGGCAATAGATAAAGGCCTTGCCATCCGTGAGAATTTCTAAATAAAACTTCCATTTTCTGTCCGTTCCTTTCTATCTCCCCTCATGCTGTCTTCTGATCTATCCAACTCACCCTCGTTTAACATCCCTGTTTCCAAATTGTGCAGTTGTACAGCTTGATGTTTTGGCCATTTTGGAGAAATGGAGAGAGCAGGGACAGGACTGATCCTTGTAGGGTCCGGGGTTTAGATGCTTCATTGAAAAAAAGGAAGGCACTAACAGTGGGGCTGGGGTGGTGGTTGGGGTGGGGGAGGTTAGTGTGGCATTGACAATCAAAGACAGCATTACGTTGGTATAAAGGATGCTTGATAAGGACTCGTCTAATGAGGTAGTATGGTAAGAGGTTAGAAACAAAAACGGAGAGGTCACCCTGTTGAAAGTTCTCTATTGCCTTCTGAAATGTTCCAGAGATGTAGAGGAAAGGATGACAAAGATGATACTGGATAGGAGCGAAAATAACAGAGCATTTGTTATGGAAGAATTTAACTTTCCAAATATTGATTCGAAATGGTACAGTAGAAATACTTTATATGGGTCAGTTTTTGTCCAATATGTGCAGAATGGTTTCCTGACACATTATGTAGATAGGCCAACAAGGGCCGAGGCCAAATTGGATTTGGTACTGAGTAATGAACCAGACCAGCTGTTAGATTTGGGGGTAGGTGAACACTTTGCTGATAGTGACTACAATTCAGTTATGTTTACCTTAGCGATGGAAAGGGACAGGTGTA
>NW_027311717.1:0-15724 GCF_047496795.1 Chiloscyllium punctatum
TGGGTTTAGAACATAGGTCAGTGCAACCCAGTACAGGCCGTTCAGTCCACGATGTTGTATCGATAATTTCTCTTAATATAAGATTAACTTAATCTGCACACCCCTGAATTTACTGCTGGTCATGTTCTTGCTAAGCATTTTCTAGTATCTCTGACACTTACCACCATGGCTGGCATTACATTCTACACCGACCTCGCACTTGATAAAAAAAATACATCTGACATTTCTCCTATACTTTCCTGCAATCACCTTAAACCTACGACCCCGCGTGACACCCTTTCTGACCTGGGAACAAGTCTCTGGCTACTCTTCTATCGATCCCTATCATTAGCTTGTACACCTCTATCAAGTCACCCCCCTTCCTTCTTCCCTCCAGTGTGATAAGCCCTTGCACACTCAAACTTTTTTCGAAAGATCAGACATTCAATCCAGGAAGTATCGGAGTAAATCTCCTCTGCACCCTGTCTAAAACATTTATATCCTTCCTGTAACAAGTTGACCAGAGCTGGACACAATATTGCAAGTGTGGTCTATGTCGGGTTTTATTGAGCTGCAGCAAAGCCTCCCAGATCTTAAACTCAATCTGCCTGTTAGTGAAACCAAAACCCATGCACCTTCTTAACAACCCCTCAATATGTGTGGCAAGTTTGTTGGTTCTTTGTACATGTAGCTCAAGAACCCATTATTCCGCCATACTGCCAAGAATGCTGTCTTTAAAACGGTATTCACCATTCAAATTCGACCTTCGAAAATGAATCACTTCGCATTTCGCCAGGTTGAACACCTTCTGACACTCCTCAGTCCATCTCTGAATTCTGTCAATGTCTTGCTGTCACCTGCAACAGCCCTCGATACTATTTACCATACTAACGACGTTTTCGTTATTGGCAAACTTATGAACCTACATTTCCACTTCTTCATCCAAGTCATTTACAACAGCTACAAAGAATAGATCCCTCCAGGGCATCACTGTTCACCGTCCTCCGGGCCGAAAACTTTCCATTCACTGCCACTCGCTGTCCTGTTTCAGCACGCCAATTCTGTATCCAGACAGACAACTTTCCATGTATCCCATACCTCCTAACTTTCTAAATGAGCTGACCTTGAGAAACCCCATCGAATGCCTTACTGAAATCTATATACACCATGTCCACCTTTCAACCTTCATCAACAAGTCTCATCAGTACCTCAAATAGTTAAATGAGGCTTGTGACGCATGAGCTGCTCGTCACAAGGCCAGGCTGAGTATCTTTAATAAAGTATGTATTTTTCGAAATAAATCCTATCTGTCAGAATTTTTTCCAGTACATAGAACTAAGAACATAGAAAAGTACAGCTCAGAACAGGTACTTTGGCACACGATGTTGTGCAGAAGATTAATCCTAATCCAAAATAAAATAACTTAACATACGCACCCCTCCATTCAGTACTGTGCATGTATATGTCTAGCATTTGCTGACATGCCCCTAATGACTCTGCTTCCACAACCACCGCTGGTAACGCATTCCATGCATTCACAACTGACTACGTAAAAACACTTCCTCTGACGTCCCCTCCATACCATTTCTCCTAATATCTTAAAACTATGAACCCTCGTGCCAGTCCATCCTGCCCTGTGGAAAAGTCTTTGGCAATTGACTCCATCCATTCCTCTCATTTTCTTGTATACCTCGATAAAGTCTCCTCTCTTCTTCCTTTTCTCCAGAGAGAAGTGTTCGAGCTTAGTTAAACTTTCTTCATAAGGCATGCCATCCAGGCCAGGTTGCATCCTGGAAAACTTTTTTGCGTCCTCTCCAAGGCTTCTGTGCCTTTTCTGTAGTAGCGAGATCAGAACTGACCACAAGTATGGTCTCACTAGCCGCAAAACCTCGCGGCTCTGAAACTCGTTCCCCCATTTTTCAAAGCCAAAATGCCATATGCTTTCTTAACAAGCCTATCCACTTTGGTGACACCTCTGACGGATCTATGTACTTGAATACCAAGATCCCTCTTGTATACTGCCAAGAATCCTGTATTTAATCCCATATTCAGCATTCAAGTTCGATCTTCCAAAATGCATAACTTGGCATTTATCCAGGTTGAACTCCACTTGCCATTTCTCAGCTCAGTTCTACATCCTGTCTATGTCGCACTGCAGCCTGCAATAGCCCTTGATATTATCAACAGCACCTCCTGCAACCTTTGTGTTATCCGTAAATTTAATAATCCACCCCAACCTCCTCATCCAATTCATTTATGAAAACTACTAAGAACAGAGACACAAAAACGTGGCTCTGCGGGAACCCACTCAACACTAACCTCCAGGCAGAATACTTTCCATCCACCAATCACTCTCCGCCTTCTGTCAGCCAACCAGTTCTGAATCCAGACAGCCAAATCTCCCTGTATCCCATACCTCTTATATATCGCATGCTCCTTACTTTCTGAATGATCCTACCATGACGAACCTTATTCAATGATTTACTAAAATCCATGTACACCACATTCATTGGTCTATTTTTATCAGTGTGTTTTGTCACAAGCTCAAAGAATTCAACATGTCTTGTGAGCCATGACTTGCCCCTCACAAATTGGTCTATACTGTAATTACTTGAACAATTTTGTATAGCACTCGCTCTATGCTGACTTACTTATTTATGCAATTTAACGATGACTGTAAAACGAAACTTAGAATGCAGCACATTCAGAGCTTTTCATTGTTCTGTGTACAAACCTCATGATAGCTTATTCGTCTCAATTTGATCACCACACATAATTCCTAAACAACAGAATAATGTCAACGCCCGCTCAATGGTTTTGTATTCACATTATTTTGATGATATTAAAATACGCTTGGACAGGACATGTACACCCAGTAAATACATCATCATCGTTTCTTAGCAGCTTTGAAAATCACAAAGCAGACAATCAATCCATGAGTTGACATTGATTTATCCATAAGAATGATTAAAAACGTGCTCGTTTATTGATACTTCTGCATAAATATGTTCCGGTCACGTTTACGCCATTCTGCCAAAGGCATTCATTTTAACTTATTTTTTAACATTTGTTTCCTTTATTCCTAAGATCAAACGTGCTGTTCCGTGGCTATTATGAAACTACAGACGGTGCAGAAAAGATTTTCAAGATATTCTGCAGTGAAATTTACAGTTAAAAAAGGACTGCCATTAGCGGAAATCCACACATTCTTTGGGAATGCGCCATTGTATCACGAAAGGAGTACCCTTGCACATGCCCCATGAAAAGGTTCTCAGATGGAAGGGAAGATGGAAAGGACGTAACGTGGGAATATATGAGATATAGTTAGTAAGTTCGCAGATGACATCAAATTTAGAATTGTAGTGGGTAGCCAAGAAGGCAACCAGATAATAAAATGCGTTGTTCATCAAATGGGACAATGGGCTTAGGTGTGGCAGATGGAGTTTAAGTTAGTTAATGTGCATTTTGCAAATGCCTATCACACAGGTTTTATAAGATCCTGGGGGAGCGGGTGCTGAGCAAAAAGACCTAGGAGTGTGGGTTCATAGTTTCTTGAAAGTCGAGTCGCCGGTAGATAGGAAGAAGGCGTTTGGTATGCTTTCCTTTATTGGTAAGAGCATGGAGTACAGGAGTTGGTAGGTCGTGTTGGGGCTGCACAGGACAGTGGCAAGGCCTTTTGCAGAATATTGGAAAGATGTTGTGAAACTTGAAAGAATTCAGAAAAACATACAAGGATGTTGCCGCCGTTGGAGGATTTGAAGTGGAGGAAGAGGCTGAATCGGCTGGGGTTGTTTTTTTTCCATGGAGCGTCGGAGGGTGAGGAGTGACCTTGTAGACCTTCTGTGACATCATGAGGGATGTATCCATGGCGAGGGAGGAAACTCACGTTCTGAGTCTAGATGTTGACGTGTGGAGGGACCTGCATTTATGCAACATTGCTGGGGGGATGGTTGATTACTGGGGCTTAGAAACAATATTGATAATTCAGATGAAGTGATCAGACTGTGCGAATTGGTAGAATAACTGTGTTTCGATCTGCCAAAGCGGCAAGCGTAGATTGTCCACTGGTGTTGGCGTGATGGCAGAGAGGGTGATGGAGAAAGTTAAAAAGCAAAGCTGATAGAAAATGAAGGAATGAGTTCGCAATTTGAAGGTGTTGAACTCAACACAAGTCCAGAAGTTTGTGAACATACCTGGTTTGAACATGAGATGCTGCTAAACCAGCTTGCGCCATGATTAACTGGGGTATGGTAGCGTATCGAACACAGACACATGGCCTTGCGAGCAGGATGCTGTGTTAAGATAACTGGGCTAAAGAAAGGTCAGGGTCATGCTTGTGGACGGACCGGAGGTATTCTGCAAATGGGGTGGAAAGTCAATATTCAGCAGGGATTGAGCAAGGGAGTGAGGTTTGAGAAAGGGTTGGGTTTATAGACAGCAGGCTGCAGGAGCCCTCAGCCTCAGCAAGCTGGGCCATCCACAGAGGAAAATTCCACCCCCTGGAGAATCCAGAGCCAGGCAACAGGAACAGAATGTCAAGTTGTAAAGACGCAAGAGATGGAGAGCAAGTCCCAGAGTCAGAATATTCGCCAGCTCCAGTCCCTCATCCTTTCACACCATCTCCACCACACACACACATACACATCCACCACCCTGCAACCCAAATGTAATGCGCAAACCAACCCACACCTTCACATCTGTGTGTGTGTGTGTGCGCACGCGTCTGTATGACCGTCTGTCTGTCTCTTTGTGTACGATTGCTTTCAGTGAGTGTTCGTGCGCGTTTGTTTTCAATATGTGTGAATGTGTCTGTGTCTGTGTGGAGTTTGTATCCTCATATGTGAATGCATGTATCTGTAGCCAAGCAAATGAAGAAAGAAGAATGTGCTGTCGCACTGAGGGACTGACTCACAACCCTCCTGGAATAATCCTAACGGTAGTCCGGAGTGATTCAGTCCAAATGCAGACTCATCCATCATTTGCTATATCTGAATCACTTCCTCCCTCAGACTCCTCTGATCGAAGAAAAATAACCTCAGGTTTTTTAATCTTTCCACATAACTGAAACTCTCTAGGTCAGGTAGCATCCTGTCCAGTTATTACATCCCTTCCTTAACGTGGATTCCAGAACTGCACACAGTATTCCAGCTGTGACCTGAACTGTTTTTTTCCTGTTCCAGCATCACCTCCCTACTCTGAAACAATCAGTCATGTATATTCCTGCTTTGTTTGCCTTGCCCAAAAACATCAGCTCACAATTGCTTGGATTGAATTCAATTTGACACCGGGAGTCTATCTGACCTTCTAGTCTCTAACTTCCAGTAATCTAAGGTGACCTTTCACAATATTTCCCTCTATGTCATGAATTTTCTGACCACCTCTCCTGCATTCAAGTCTAAATCATTGATATCATCCACAAACAGCAGGGATCCTGGGATCCCACTGGACGCAGACTTCCAGTCACAAAGACACCTCTCAACAAAGACCCTCTGCTTTCTGCTTCCCAGCCAACTGTGAATTCAATTCTCCAAATTTCTTTGGATATTTGGGCTCTTACCTTTCCTATCAGTCTCCGATGTGGAACCTTATCGAGAGCCTGGCTGACGCCCTGTAGACAACATCAAAAAAGAAATTACCGTTGTTTCCACATCTGGTCACCTCTAAAAAAAAAGCAATGATGTTGATTTGACCTGTCCTCCCTTTAATAAAATCATGCTGACTGTTCTAAGTTTTTTCCTGTATCTCCAAAAGAAAATAATTGTGTTCCTAAGAATTGCTTCCAATACTTTCTCCACCGCCAAGGTTAGATTTTCTTTTTCTACAGCTCTCTCTCTCTGTCTGCATCTCTCTCGCACACTCCCTACATTATTCTCTGTCTCTGACTTCATCTGTCTATTAACACTTCACTATCTACTCTTCCTTCTGTCATTCTTTCTCTCCCTTTCAAATTGTACCTTACTGTCTCTCTCTCTCTTTTTGTCTTTCTGTCTCTCTCTCTCTCGCTAGCCCTTCTTTATGTTACTACCTCGGACTACAGTCAGTATTTCTTTCTCTCTCTTTCCAGCTATATCTCTATTTTTCTGTGTACACCACTCTGTCTCTCCTGTAAACAACAAATGCTGCAGATCACAGTGGGTCAGACAGCATTCACGGAAAGAGAGCCAGCTCATGCTTTGAGTCAAGAAATGCTTGAAACGGAAGCTGGCTCTCTCTTTATGGATGCTGTCTGACTTGCTGTGAACTCCAGCATCTATTATTTCCAGGATAGATTTTATCTTCTGCAGTAATTTGCTCATCCCTCTGTATATGGCTCTCTTTCTCTCTGTCTTCATGGTCACTTCTCTCTCTCTCTCTCTGTGATTTTGATCGCTAACCTGACCTTTCCGTCGCAGTGTCTGTTTGTCTGGCTGGGTGTCTCTCTCCCTCTCTCTCTCTACATTTCTCTATCTATTTAAAACTCTCTCTTCCCATTTCATACACTGTCTCTCTTTGTGTCTTTCTATTTCTCTGTAACCCTCTCAAAATCTGTCATTCTCGCTCACACTCTCCCTGTATGTCTGCCTCTGTCACCACGACTCAAAGTCTTTCTCTCTCTCCATGCCTTTCTCGCTCTTTTTATGTATCCACGGTTCTGTTTTTCTCTGGCAGTCTCACCTTTTCTCTGTATTTGCCTCTCTCTACCCAACTCTTTATCTTTCTCCCAATCTACCTGCACCTTCTCTCTTTTCTTTCTCTCTCTATGTCTTTCTGTCTCGCTCTCGTTCTCGGTATCTCTTTATTTATCGACCCCTTCTCTCTGTTTCTGTATCAGACTACCCTTACCTCAGCAGTCTTCACTTCCCCCAACCCCTTTTCCTGCTTGCAACAGCACTCCATGCCAGGCTGGAACCACAGTTTTGATCCCTCTCACCCCCTGTTCCCGGCCTCTCTCGGCCTGAGGCATGGCCAACTCATCAAACCGTTCCTCAAATACATCATCTACCAGGCCAAGTGCACCGGGAGCTGGGATGGGGGCAGGTCCAGCAACACTGGAGAAGTTCCAGGGCAAAGCCGCCTACCCCAGGACCTGTGATGTGTGTTAGACACACGGTCCTTCCCTTCACCCCCCAACCTCGGGACTAGATATCTCGATGCAGTCCTGCTTCACATATGGGAATGTCTCCCTGGATAAAGGTGCCATATTTCTGAATCGTGTGGAACTGGACGTGAATATATCTCATGTGACTCAGTGACCGAGGGAGAGAGTCCAAGTCAGTCATTAGTAACACATCAGCTCCCTCCCCAGCAACTCCTCCCATTGCAGCTGGTTTCCATTATCTAGTTCCACATTATCCATTGCCCTGGAACTGGGGGTTGGCATTTTGATGGTTTCGTCGTGTGTCGAATGCTCAGGTTACCTCACTAATTGCTTCGTTACTGGTCTGAGATTATTGCTGAGCCTGAAATCAGCTCCCTGCAGAATTCAAGCTGTATAGAATTCTAATCGTTTTCCATCTCTGACGACCATCCCCACAATCCCTGACAACAATGCAGCATTCCCACAGCATTGACTCTCTGACAGTGCAGCACTCCCACAGAACTGACCCTCCAACAGTGTGGCACTCCCACAGTATTGACCCTGCAACAGTGCAGCTCATCCACACAACATTGACCCTGCATCAGTGCGCTGCTGCCTCAGCACTAACTCTCCAAACATGCGACATTCCCAGAGCACTGCCTGTTATAACAGTGACCCATTTAACAGGACTTATCCCTCAGACAGCGCCCCTCCAACAGTACTAACTCTCATACAATGCCCCTTCCAACAGCACTGAACCTCAGCAAGATGCGGTGCTCCTTCAGCACTGAACATACATGACTGCCAACTATCTCAGCACTGTTCCTCTAATATTGCCCACTCCCTCAGCACTGACCATCCGACAGTGCTTTCTCCCTCAGTGTTGACACTCTGAGAGTGTAGCACTCCCTGAGCACTTACCCTCCGACAGTGCGTCACTCCCTCAGTACTGACCCTCTGACAGTGGCCCCTCCCTCAGCACTGACCCACCAACAGCGCGTCACTCCCTCAGTACTGACCCTACGACAGTGGCTTCTCCCTCAGCACTGTCTATCCGATAGTGCCCATTTCCTCAGCGCTGACCTTCTGACAGTGACCACTCCCTCAGTACTGAGCCTCCGACAGTTCAACGCTCCCTCAGCACTGACCGTCCAATGGTGAGGAACTCCCTGAACTCTGACCCTACGACAGTGCAGAACTCTGTCTGCTTTGACCATTTGATAATGGCCACTTCAACTGAACCTTCAACAGTGCGGCACTCCCTCAGCTCTGATCCTCCAACAGTGCTGCACCTCCCATAGCACTGACCCTCCGACAGTGTGGCACGTCACTCAACACTGACCCTCAGACAGTACGGAGGTCTGTCAGCACTGACCATCTGATAATATCCATTCCCTCAGCACTGACCCTCCAACAGTGCTGCACTCCCTGAGCACTGACCCTCCAACATTGCGGCACTCCCTCAGGACTGACCCTCCAACCGTGCAGCACTTCCTCAGCACTGACCATCTGATAGTGCTCTCTGACAGAGTGGCACTCGCTCAATTTCTGTTACACAACCCTCTAAGTATTCCAGAAAATGTGGAGCAGGAGGTGTTGATTCAGTTGAGAATCATATGCTTGTAGGGGGCACGGCTCGGACATTGTCCAGGGATATGCAGAAAAGCCACTTCCCGCACTCCTTCTCTGATCTGAGTAGAAAGACTCGTTAATCCTGAATATACGGGAATGCTCGAGCTGCTGGGGAAGACCATTTCATAATTGCTCTCTGTATGTCGAAGTGGTGCCACTCACTGGGTGTTGATCCGAGTCGTCAATGATGGAGTCTTAATTAACTGGGACAGACGGAGCTCCATCACTGAGTACTGTCATCTAACAGAGAATAGAGTGCAGAGTGAATCACACTTTCGTGCAGAAATCTAGAGATTCTTAAATTAATGCTGCAAATCACTCTGGCAGTCAGCAAGATTAAGAGACAGAATGAATCCCACTTACAATCTATGACTTGAAACAAAGTTCCACAGTTCCAGAGATTCGTGGATCTGACAGTAAGAGTTGGGGAGAAAATGAAAGGTGCTTGGTTACATACAGTACCAGGCAGTGGAAAATGCAGAAGGAATTCAGTATTCTCTTTTTGTCGGAAATTGACAAAATGCGCTATGCACAAATATCAACCAACAATCGTTGAAGTACTGTCTGAATTTTTTTTTGGAGAAAACCATTTAAACAAGGAGGAAACCACCATTAAATGATTTAAAATCCGGCACTTTATTGAACAGAATGCACCAATACCTCGTCTTCATCCTTATCATTCCATGAAGGACCTGTCCAGGGTCATCACAATTCATGTGCAGGTGTTGTTCTCTCATGTGTAAATGTCATCATTCAAGTGTGTGAGGGCAATCATTAGCCAGAGTTAAGGACTGTAACACAGTTTTTCAAATTTACATTTACTTTCAGTATTATACAAACAGGACAATGTGTCATTTGAGCACAATTTCTTTCTTATCATTTTTTGAAATTAATTGATGACAATTGCTCAGAGAAAGGGCAAAAGATTCGAGAAACAATACAAGGTTTTCTTCGTTCGTTCCATGGTTGGAAATGTCATGAATTGTTTTTTAATGACGATGAAGCAAGATTTCTGTCAGATTTCTCTGAACAGGCTTAACGTTATCTGAAATAACCCATTAACAAATAGCAATGAAAGCAGAGGGGGAGTCCGCAGGTTACACAGATACTAAAACTTGTACACGGCTCTGGAGTGCAATAAAAATAAACAACAGAATGAGAAAATGTCGAAATGATGGAGTGTCTAAGCAGACTCTGTGTTATATTCGTGGAAAAGCGATCCTCAAGGGAACAGCTGCATCAGACAATAGTGTTGTTTGAAAATACATCTTCAGAGCATCAGCATGGGATCTCTGAGTTCATTGACGTTTCCACAAGGACACTTGTTGCTACTTTCATTCAGAAACAAATACATTCGTATGATCTTTACTCTCTTTGTACATTCCAATTCGGTATGCCTACCTCTCTCAGTCTGTTTGGTGCTTGCACACTGCAGAGAACATGCATGCCCTAGGTCAAGACCCAATGCACAAAAATCGAAAAAGCCTCCAGGACCGTTTTCGCGTTTTGACCATTTCTCTAACAACTTGTGCAATTGCTGAAACTTCCTCTGTCTGCAACTGACCAGAACGGGGTACTTCGAGGTTGGTTCGGGTTGGGGAGTTGGAATCCTGCACCGAACTCTCCCCTCGCGCTTTACAGTTTGGAAGAAATGCTAAGTGAATCACTTCCTTCCCCATTGTGCGTACTTCTCACTATCAAACAATTCCCAGATATCATCATTCAACCTTATAGAAGTTAGATTGCAATGAATCACTCTGTGGATTTGCTTCCCCCAAACCCCCAAACCCTCCATTAATGAAAAGACGTGAAGGCAATACTTAGGGCCGAATTCAGGTGAAGGGTTTCCAGTGATAGATGGATAACTGCTTTGCCAGGAGCTGAATGTTTAACTAGACTACGTAAATATACTTATCTCTGGGCAGAATCCGGCTCTGATGCGAAAATCTAACTTGTTAACAAAAAGGTTTAACAGTTAAATTCCTGCTGCATCGTTTGAGAAACTCACATACAGATCGAGCTGCACCAATCTGAGCACATCTGCGAGTGTTTCATTATATGTCAGACGTCTGCCTTCAAGAAGGTGGATGCGCATTTTCAAGAGTGGCGGCGAGTTCCTCACCACAGAAACCATTGCGTCTAATCTGTACCAGTATCAATGGCAATAAAAGGATGAATAAAATACAATGGCAATTGATCCTTTCTTTGTTGAATAATTGAGCCCTGTCTGACAAAAATGATTTTGTTGATGGATGTAAGGAAAAAACATCCTGCAGCATACAACGTTAACTCATCATTTTGTTTCCTCGTACGCACATTACAACCGAGTTTGCAGGATAGTTGTTTTCCTCTTGTCCTCTTCTCTCTGGGAAGTGATAGTTTTCCTGCTCTTTTGTCATTAGTCATACAAGTTCATATAGGACGTGCCTTGCTGCTTTTGCCGATTTGTATTGTGCCTGTTCATTTCTTTCAGGCCTGCAGAATGGTTCTGTCTGAACGAGTGCCGCTGTTCTTTGTTAGTTCCTCTGTTCTTCCACGTGGATTGCTCACGACACCTCAAGACATCTTGCTTCTCTATTTTCTTTCCCAGCGATGCACTGCCAATCCACTCTTTTCATTCACGTATCATCTTTGGAGTAGCTCTGAGTTGTTTCCTTTCGAAGTTAGTTTCATAATTATTATAACCGGATATTTCACCATGCTCTTCAGCTCTTCTCTGAAATTGGACTGCGTCACAATATAAATTAATGCGTTTGGGCTGCAATTTAAATTCTGCAACATATGTTCAACTTCCTCAAATATATATTCACAATTGTCATCGAGGAGTTCAATAACATTAAAAATGAACAAAATATACAGTAACCACAACAGTACAACACTGCACGAAATGGTGAGGATTAAAATAACAGAATTACGTCTGCTCTACATCTCTGGATCATTCTGCCCCTTGCTATGACGCTTCAGTCCCTTATGGACTCGACTAGCCACTAACATATGCCTGACTATCAGAGCATTGAGCAATAGAATTAAACCAAATAGTAAAAAGGGGGTTAAAATCTTATCAACCATTCTAAATCCAATCCATCTCGGGTCAGTAAAATAGCTTCGTTTGTTAGAACAATACAGAAGAACAAAGTTAATAATTCGCTTAGGCTGAAATTGGAAGTAAATGGGTGTTTTTTAACCTAAAAAAATATATTGATTGTTGTAAGAACTCCTGTTGCAGCTTTCCTGGTGCAATATTTAATTTTAAACATCTCGGAACAAATTGTCACAAATCGATCAAACGTGAAAGCGACAGTGAACCAGACCGAACAGTCCATTGCTAATTGAGCCAGGAGATAGTTAACTTTACACACAGCAGTGAGTTTCAGGAGAGGCATCGGGAAATAATACCAATTGATTCGGAGAAGCATCCTTGGATGCTGCCTGAACTGTTGTGCTCTTCCAACACCACAAATCCAGATTCTGCTTTCCAGCATCTGCAGTCATTGTTTTTACCTCAGTGATAATCGTCAGTAGATCCGCCATTGCCATGGCCACCATATAACGAGTGATGCAGTTGGAGATTCCACAGTTTCCCTGGGATAAGATGACAATTGCAACGAGATTTGCTGTAAGAGGAAATAGGCAGAAGGGTCTCAATTTTGTTTATATGTGTTTGGAGATAGCAAGCACTGAGATTTGCTTAAAAAATGGAAATCGGCCCTTTTCACAATTTAAACCTTAACTTAGCCAAGGCAGGTAATTGTAGATCCAATTTTTTTTTACATGCGTGGAACTCGGGATTTCGACAAATCTACTGATATGAAGGTCTGAATATTTTTATGTCCAAAGAATCATTCAATATCTACGGAAGCTGCTTTGCTGATTGAGACTGAACTGACACTCAGAAAAACATGCCATCCAGAGCCCCCATCCCTGTAAACTCACGAGAATTTTCGATGCCAATCCGGTAATATCACATTTCCCATGGCAAATTCACCGAGCGTGATCATCTCTGCACATTAAGGCTCAGTGGTTAACACTGCTGCCTGACAGTGCCAGGTCAGTTCACACCAGATCATCTTCAGCACAGACAATAAAACAATTATCTGATCAGTTCCTACCTTGCAGAACGTTTTTCTTTTCCAACTTCCTCATTCAAGTCTGTTCTCTGGGGTTAGCACATCACCAGAGACCCGGGTTTAATTCCAACCTCGGGCAACTCTCTGTGTGGAGTGTGCACATTCTCCCCATGTTAGTATTGGTTTTCTCCGGGTGCTCCAGTTTCCTCCTTCAGTCCAAGGATGTGCTTAAATGTACCCAATGACTCTGCTTCCACCACCACATCTGGCAACGCATTCCATTCATTCACAACTCTCTGTGTAAAGAACCTACCTTTGATGTCTCCTTTATACCTTCCTCCTAATATCTCCAAACTATGAGTCCTCGTAACTGTCAATCCTGCCCTGGGGAAAAGTCTCTGGCTATTGACTCTATCTGTTACTCTCATTATTTTGTACACCTCTATCAGGTCTCCTCTCTTCTTTCTTCTCTCCAGAGAGAAACGTCCGAGTCTATTCAAGCTTTCTTCATAAGGCAAGCTCTCCAGTCCAGGCCGCATCCTGGTAAACCTTCTTTGCACCCTCTCCAAAGCTTCTGTGTCTTTTCTATAGTAGGCCGACCAAAAGTGGACACAAAATTCCAAGTGTGCACTCACCAGGGACGTGTAGAGCTGAAGCAAACAAACGCAGTTCTTAAACACGATCCCACGTTAATGAAAGCCAAAACATCATATGCTTTATTAACAACACTATCTCCTTGGGTAGAAACTTGGAGGGATCTTTGTCTGTGCACACCCAAATCCCTCTGTTCTTCCACACGGCCAAGAATTCCGTCTTTAATCGTCTGTGTTACTTTCTGTTTATTGACAGAGAGAGAAAGTGATATTGTATGTGTGAGAGAGAAAGAGAATGTGAGTGTGTGTGCGTGACAAAAAGAGAGAGGGAATGTGAGATTGTGAATGAGAGAGGGAATGTGAGATCGTGTGAGAGAGAGGGATGTGAAAATGTGTTTGAGAGAAAGAATGTATGTGTGCATGTGAGACAAAGAGTGAATGGGTGAGTGCGTGTATGAGAGCGAGAGAGTGAGAGAGAGACTGTGAGTGAGAGTGAGAATGAATGTGTCTGTGGGAGCGTGTGTGAGAGAGAGTGAATGCGTTTGTGATTGAGGTAGAGAGTGTGTGTGAGAGAGAGAATGTGAGAGTGTGAGAGAGAGAGTGAGTGTGTGAGTGAGAGACTGTGTGAGAGGCAGTGTGTGTGTGGGAGGGAGACTATGTGTGTGATAGAGAGAGTGCAAATGTGTGTGTGAGACAGAAAGAGAGAGTGCGAAATAGAGAGAGAATGAGATAGTGTGTGCGTGAGAGTGTGTGTGAGAGAATATGAGACAGTGTGTGTGTGTTTGTGTGTGAAAGAGAGTGAGTGCGTGTGTGTGAGTGAGAGAGAGTGTGTGTGGTAGAGAGAGTGAGAGTGTGTGTCCGTGTCAGACAGTGAGTGTGCGATAGATAGAGAATGACATAGTGTGTGTGTGACAGAGAGAGTGAGAGTGTGTAAGAGAGAATATGAGACAGAGAGACTTTGTATGTGTGCGCATGAGAGAGAGAAGTCAGTTTGTGTGTGTGGGAGAGAGAGAGACTGAGTTTGTGAGAGGCAGAGAGTGTGTATGTGAAGGAGAGAGAGTGTGTGTGTGATAGAGAGAGAGTGAGAGTGTGTGTCCGTCTCAGATGGAGAGTGCGAAAGAGAGAGAGAATGAGATATTGTGTGTGAGAGAGACAGAGCGAGAGTGTGTGAGAGAGAATGTGAGACAGAGTGTGTGTGTTTGTGTGTGTGTGAGATAGCGAGTGTATGTGTGAGTGAGTGAGAGTGTGTGGGAGAGGCAAAGAATGTGGGTGGAAGGGAGAGAGAGATGTGTGTGTGATAGAGAGAGCGATAGGGTGTGTCCGTGTTAGACAGAGAGTGTGAGATAGATAGAGAATGATATAGTGTGTATGTGAGAGAGAGTGTGAGAGTGTGTAAGTGAGAATGTGAGAAAGAGAGATTGTGTATGTGACAGAGAGAGAATGAGAGTGTGTGTGTGAGAGAGAAAGAGAATGTCAGAGAGAGTGTGTGAGGGAGAGAGAATGTGAGTGCACGAGAAAGAGAGAGCCAGAGAGAATGAGTGAGTGTGTGTATGAGAGAGAGAAAAAATGTGAGCGTGCGTATGAATGTGTGTATGTGAGAGAGAGAGTGATAGAGAGAGGATGAGAGAGAGTGCGATTGAGTGAGTGATGAGATGAGAATGAGAGAGAGAGAGAAAGAGTGAGTTTGTGTGTGAGAGAAAATATGTGTATGTGTGATAGAGAGAATGAGAGTGTGTCTGTGTGAGACAGCGAGAGAGTGAGATATTGTGTGTGAGAGAGAAAGAGAATGTGAGCATGTGTGCGCGTGTGTGTGAGAGAGAATGTGAGATTGTGAGAGAGAGAATGGGAGAGTGTGTGTGAGAGAGAGAACGTGTGCATGTGAGAGAGATCGATAATGTTAGAGCGTGTCTGTGAGGGAGAGTGAGAGGGAGATAGAGAGTGTGCGTGTGTGAAAGAGTGAGAATAAGTGTGTCTGTATGTGCGTGTGAGAGAGAAATTGTGTGTGTCTATGTGATAGAGAGTGAGTGTGTGTGAGAGAGAGACCATGTATGTGAGAGACAGAGTGTGTGTAAGGGAGGGAGAGAGTGATAGAGAGAGTGAGAGTGTGTCTGTGTGAGACAGAAAGAGAGAGTGTGAAATAGAGAGAGAATAAGATAGTGTATGTGTGAGAGAGAACGTGAGGCAGTGTGTGTGTGTGTGAGAGAGAAAGACTGTATGTGAGTGAGAGAGTGTATGTGAATGACAGGGAGAGAGTGTGTGTGTGAGAGGGAGAGTGTGTGTGTGATAGAGAGAGTTAGACTGTGTCCGTGTCAGATGGAGAGAGAGAGTGTGAGATAGAGAGAGAATGAGATAGTCTGCGTGTTAGAGACAGAGAGAGTGTGAGAGTGCGTGAGACA
>NW_027311718.1:0-15641 GCF_047496795.1 Chiloscyllium punctatum
GAGTGTGGTGTGTGTGGGGGGGCGGAGTGTGTGTGGGGGTGGGGGGGGGGGAGGGCGGAGTGTGTGTGTGTGGGGGTGAGGGCGGTGTGTTAGTGTGGGGGGAGGGCGGTGTGTGTGTATGGGTGGGGAGGGTGGCACGTGTGTGTGAGGGGGAGGACAGTGTGTGTGTGTGTGTTGGGGGGAGGGCGGTGTGTGTGTGGGGGTGTTGGAATGTGTGTATGTGTGTGTGTGGGGGTGGAGGGTGTGTGTGTGGGGGAGGGCGGAGTATGTGTGTGTGGGGGGGGGAGGGCGGAGTGTGTGTGTGTGGGGGTGAGGGCGGTGTGTTAGTGTGGGGGGAGGGCGGTGTGTGTGTATGGGTGGGGAGGGTGGCACGTGTGTGTGAGGGGGAGGACAGTGTGTGTGTGTGTGTTGGGGGGAGGGCGGTGTGTGTGTGGGGGTGTTGGAATGTGTGTATGTGTGTGTGTGGGGGTGGAGGGGTGTGTGTGTGGGGGAGGGCGGAGTATGTGTGTGTGGGGGGAGGGCGGTGTGTGTGTGTGGGGTTGTTGGAATGTGTGTATGTGTGTGTGGGGGGGCGGAGGGTGTGTGTGGGGGGGAGGGCGGAGTATGTGTGTGTGGGGGGGGAGGGCGGTGTGTGTGTGTGGGGGGGTTGGAATGTGTGTATGTGTGTGTGGGGGGGCGGAGGGTGTGTGTGGGGGGGAGGGCGGAGTATGTGTGTGTGGGGGGGGAGGGCGGTGTGTGTGTGTGGGGGGGTTGGAATGTGTGTATGTGTGTGTGGGGGGGCGGAGGGTGTGTGTGTGAGGGGGGCGGAGTGTGTGTGGGGGGGAGGGCGGAGTGTGTGTGTGGGGGGGGAGGGCGGTGTGTGTGTGTGTAGGGCGGTGGAATGCGTGTGTGGGGGGGGAGGACAGTGTGTGTGTGTTGGGGTAGGGCGGAGTGTGTGTGTGTGTGGGGGGGGAGGGCGGAGTGTGTGTGTGTTGGGGGGGCGGAGTATGTGTGTGTGGGGGGGAGTGGTGTGTGTGGGGGGGAGGAGTGGTGTGTGTGGGGGAGGGCGGAGTGTGTGTGGGGGGGACAGTGGAGTGTGTGTGTGGGGGGAGGACAGTGTGTGTGTGGGGGGAGGGCAGAGTGAGTGTGTGGGGGGAGGGCAGAGTGAGTGTGTGGGGGGAGGACGGTGTGTGTGTGGGGGGAGGACAGTGTGTGTGTGGGGGGAGGGCAGAGTGAGTGTGTGGGGGGAGGACGGTGTGTGTGTGGGGGGGGACAGTGGAGTGTGTGTGTGGGGGGAGGGCGGAGTGTGTGTGTGTTGGGGGGGCGGAGTATGTGTGTGTGGGGGGGAGTGGTGTGTGTGGGGGGGAGGAGTGGTGTGTGTGGGGGAGGACAGTGTGTGTGTGGGGGGGACAGTGGAGTGTGTGTGTGGGGGGGAGGACGGTGTGTGTGTGGGGGGAGGGCAGAATGAGTGTGTGGGGGGAGGACGGTGTGTGTGTGGGGGGGACAGTGGAGTGTGTGTGTGGGGGGAGGGCGGAGTGTGTGTGTGTGTGTGGGGGAGGAGTGTGGTGTGTGTGGGGGGGCGGAGTGTGGTGTGTGTGGGGGGGCGGAATGTGTGTGTGTGTGTGGGGGAGGAGTGTGGTGTGTGTGGGGGGGAGGAGTGGTGTGTGTGGGGGGGCGGAGTGTGTGTGTGTGGGGGGAGGGCGGAGTGAGTGTGTGGGGGGAGGACGGTGTGTGTGTGTGGGGGACAGTGGAATGTGTGTGTGGGGGGAGGGCGGAGTGTGTGTGTGTGTGTGGGGGCGGAGTGTGTGTGTGTGTGTGGGGGAGGAGTGTGGTGTGTGTGGGGGGGCGGAGTGTGTGTGGGGGTGGGGGGGAGGGCGAGTGTGTGTGTGGGGGGAGGGTGGAGTGTGTGTGTGTGTGTGGGGGAGGAGTGTGGTGTGTGTGGGGGGGCGGAGTGTGTGTGTGTGTGTGGGGGCGGAGTGTGTGTGTGTGTGTGGGGGAGGAGTGTGGTGTGTGTGGGGGGGCGGAGTGTGTGTGGGGGTGGGGGGGAGGGCGAGTGTGTGTGTGGGGGGAGGGTGGAGTGTGTGTGTGTGTGTGGGGGAGGAGTGTGGTGTGTGTGGGGGGGCGGAGTGTGTGTGGGGGGGCGGAGTGTGTGTGGGGGGGCGGAGTGTGTGTGGGGGAGGGTGGAGTGTGTGTGTGTGTGGTTTGGGGGGATGGTGGAATGTGTGTGTGTGAGGGGGGGGAGGCGGAGTGTGTGTGTGTGCTGGGGGGGGGGCAGTGTGCATGTGTGGGGGTCGGAGTGTGTGTGTGTGTGTGGGGGGCTGGTGTGTGTGTGTGTATGGGGGGAGGGCGGAGTGTGTGTGTGGGGGGGGATGGTGGAATGTGTGTGTGTATGGGGGGAGGGCGGAGTGTGTGTGTGGGGGGGGATGGTGGAATGTGTGTGTGTGTGTGGGGGGGAGGGGAGGGCGGAGTGTGTGTGTATGGGGGGAGGGCGGAGTGTGTGTGTGGGGGGGGAGGGCGGAGTGTGTGTGTGTGTGGGGGGGGAGGGCGGAGTGTGTGTGTGGGGGGGGGATGGTGTGTGAGTGTGTGTGGGGGGGAGGGAGGAGTGTGTGTGTGGGGGGGATGGTATGTGTGTGTGTGGGGGGGGAGGGCGGAGTGTGTGTGTGTGGGGGGGATGGTGTGTGAGTGTGTGTGTGTGGAGGGGGGAGGGAGGAGTGTGTGTGTGTGTGGGGGGATGGTGTGTGTGTGTGTGGGGGGTGGGGGGATGGTGTGTGTGTGTGGGGGGATGGTGTGTGTGTGTGGGGGGGGGGTGGGGGGATGGTGTGTGTGTGTATGTGTGGGGAGGGCGGAGTGTGTGTGTGTGTGGGGGATGTTGTGTGTGTGGGGGGGGGTGGGGGGATGGTGTGTGTGTGTGTGTGTGGGGGGGTGGGGGGATGGTGTGTGTGTGTGTGTGTGGGGGGGGTGGGGGGATGGTGTGTGTGTGTGTGGGGGGGGGTGGGGGGATGGTGTGTGTGTGTGTGTGGGGGGGGGTAGGGCGGAGTGTGTGTGTGTGGGGGGGGATTGTGTGTGTGTGTGTGAGGGGGGGGGAGGGCGGAGTGTGTGTGTGTGAGGGGGGGAGGGCGGAGTGTGTGTGTGTGGGAGGGGGGAGGGCGGAGTGTGTGTGTGTGGGGGGGGGAGGGCGGAGTGTGTGTGTGTGGGAGGGGGGAGGGCGGAGTGTGTGTGTGTGGGAGGGGGAGGGCGGAGTGTGTGTGTGTGGGGGGTGAGGGCGGAGTGTGTGTGTGTGGGGGGTGAGGGCGGAGTGTGTGTGTGTGGGAGGGGGGGAGGGCGGAGTGTGTGTGTGTGTGGGGGGGGGGAGGGCGGAGTGTGTGTGTGTGGGAGGGGGGTGGGGGGATGGTGTGTGTGTGTGTGTGGGGGGGGTGGGGGGAGGGCGGTGTGTGTGTGTGTGGGGGGGGAGGGCGGAGTGTGTGTGTGTGAGGGGGGGAGGGCGGAGTGTGTGTGTGGGAGGGGGGGGGTGGGGGGATGGTGTGTGTGTGGGGGGGGATGGTGTGTGTGTGAGGGGGGGAGGGCGGAGTGTGTGTGTGTGGGGGGGGGAGGGCGGAGTGTGTGTGCGGGGGGGGAGGGCGGAGTGTGTGTGTGGGGGGGGAGGGCGGAGTGTGTGTGTGTGTGTGGGGGGGAGGGCGGAGTGTGTGTGTGTGTGGGGGGGAGGGCGGAGTGTGTGTGTGTGTGGGGGGGGGGAGGGCGGAGTGTGTGTGTGTGTGTGTGAGGGGGGGAGGGCGGAGTGTGTGTGTGTGTGGGGGGGAGGGCGGAGTGTGTGTGTGTGGGGGGGGGGGAGGGCGGAGTGTGTGTGTGGGGGGGAGGGCGGAGTGTGTGTGTGTGTGGGGGGGGGAGGGCGGAGTGTGTGTGTGTGGGGGGGATGGTGTGTGAGTGTGTGTGTGTGGAGGGGGGAGGGAGGAGTGTGTGTGTGTGTGGGGGGATGGTGTGTGTGTGTGTGGGGGGTGGGGGGATGGTGTGTGTGTGTGGGGGGATGGTGTGTGTGTGTGGGGGGGGGGTGGGGGGATGGTGTGTGTGTGTATGTGTGGGGAGGGCGGAGTGTGTGTGTGTGTGGGGGATGTTGTGTGTGTGGGGGGGGGTGGGGGGATGGTGTGTGTGTGTGTGTGTGGGGGGGTGGGGGGATGGTGTGTGTGTGTGTGTGTGGGGGGGGTGGGGGGATGGTGTGTGTGTGTGTGGGGGGGGGTGGGGGGATGGTGTGTGTGTGTGTGTGGGGGGGGGTAGGGCGGAGTGTGTGTGTGTGGGGGGGGATTGTGTGTGTGTGTGTGAGGGGGGGGGAGGGCGGAGTGTGTGTGTGTGAGGGGGGGAGGGCGGAGTGTGTGTGTGTGGGAGGGGGGAGGGCGGAGTGTGTGTGTGTGGGGGGGGGAGGGCGGAGTGTGTGTGTGTGGGAGGGGGGAGGGCGGAGTGTGTGTGTGTGGGAGGGGGAGGGCGGAGTGTGTGTGTGTGGGGGGTGAGGGCGGAGTGTGTGTGTGTGGGGGGTGAGGGCGGAGTGTGTGTGTGTGGGAGGGGGGGGAGGGCGGAGTGTGTGTGTGTGTGGGGGGGGGGAGGGCGGAGTGTGTGTGTGTGGGAGGGGGGTGGGGGGATGGTGTGTGTGTGTGTGTGGGGGGGGTGGGGGGAGGGCGGTGTGTGTGTGTGTGGGGGGGGAGGGCGGAGTGTGTGTGTGTGAGGGGGGGAGGGCGGAGTGTGTGTGTGGGAGGGGGGGGTGGGGGGATGGTGTGTGTGTGGGGGGGGATGGTGTGTGTGTGAGGGGGGGAGGGCGGAGTGTGTGTGTGTGGGGGGGGGAGGGCGGAGTGTGTGTGCGGGGGGGGAGGGCGGAGTGTGTGTGTGGGGGGGGAGGGCGGAGTGTGTGTGTGTGTGTGGGGGGGAGGGCGGAGTGTGTGTGTGTGAGGGGGGGAGGGCGGAGTGTGTGTGTGTGGGGGGGGGAGGGCGGAGTGTGTGTGTGTGTGTGGGGGGGAGGGCGGAGTGTGTGTGTGTGTGGGGGGGAGGGCGGAGTGTGTGTGTGTGTGGGGGGGGGAGGGCGGAGTGTGTGTGTGTGTGTGTGGGGGGGAGGGCGGAGTGTGTGTGTGTGTGGGGGGGAGGGCGGAGTGTGTGTGTGTGTGGGGGGGGGAGGGCGGAGTGTGTGTGTGTGTGTGTGGGGGGGGGAGGGCGGAGTGTGTGTGTGTGGGGGGGGGAGGGCGGAGTGTGTGTGTGTGTGTGGGGGGGAGGGCGGAGTGTGTGTGTGTGTGGGGGGGAGGGCGGAGTGTGTGTGTGTGTGGGGGGGGGAGGGCGGAGTGTGTGTGTGTGTGTGTGAGGGGGGGAGGGCGGAGTGTGTGTGTGTGTGGGGGGGAGGGCGGAGTGTGTGTGTGTGGGGGGGGGGAGGGCGGAGTGTGTGTGTGGGGGGGAGGGCGGAGTGTGTGTGTGTGTGGGGGGGGAGGGCGGAGTGTGTGTGTGGGGGGGGGGGAGGGCGGAGTGTGTGTGTGTGGGGGGGGGAGGGCGGAGTGTGTGTGTGTGTGGGGGGGAGGGCGGAGTGTGTGTGTGGGGGGGAGGGCGGAGTGTGTGTGTGTGTGGGGGGGGGAGGGCGGAGTGTGTGTGTGTGGGGGGGGGGAGGGCGGAGTGTGTGTGTGTGAGGGGGGAGGGAGGGCGGAGTGTGTGTGTGTGAGGGAGGGGGAGGGCGGAGTGTGTGTGTGGGAGGGGGAGGGCGGAGTGTGTGTGTGTGAGGGGGGAGGGAGGGCGGAGTGTGTGTGTGTGGGAGGGGGGAGGGCGGAGTGTGTGTGGGGGGGGGAGGGCGGAGTGTGTGTGTGTGGGGGGGGGGAGGGCGGAGTGTGTGTGTGGGGGGGAGGGGGGGGGAGGGCGGAGTGTGTGTGTGTGTGGGGGGGGAGGGCGGAGTGTGTGTGTGTGAGGGGGGGAGGGCGGAGTGTGTGTGTGTGGGGGGGGGAGGGCGGAGTGTGTGTGTGTGTGGGGGGGGAGGGCGGAGTGTGTGTGTGTGGGGGGGAGGGCGGAGTGTGTGTGTGTGTGGGGGGGGGGGAGGGCGGAGTGTGTGTGTGTGGGGGGGAGGGCGGAGTGTGTGTGTGTGTGGGGGAGGGCGGAGTGTGTGTGTGTGTGGGAGGGGGGGGGAGGGCGGAGTGTGTGTGTGTGTGGAGGGGGGAGGGCGGAGTGTGTGTGGGGGGGGGAGGGCGGAGTGTGTGTGTGTGAGGGGGAGGGCGGAGTGTGTGTGTGTGTGGGAGGGGGGGGGAGGGCGGAGTGTGTGTGTGTGTGGGGGGGGGAGGGCGGAGTGTGTGTGTGTGTGGGGGGGGAGGGCGGAGTGTGTGTGTGTGGGGGGGAGGGCGGAGTGTGTGTGTGTGTGGGGGGGGGGGGGAGGGCGGAGTGTGTGTGTGTGGGGGGGAGGGCGGAGTGTGTGTGTGTGTGGGAGGGGGGGGAGGGCGGAGTGTGTGTGAGGGGGGGAGGGCGGAGTGTGTGTGTGTGTGTGGGGGGGGAGGGCGGAGTGTGTGTGTGTGTGGGAGGGGGGGGGGAGGGCGGAGTGTGTGTGTGTGGGGGGGGAGGGCGGAGTGTGTGTGTGTGGGGGGGGAAGGCGGAGTGTGTGTGTGTGTGGGGGGGGGGAGGGCGGAGTGTGTGTGTGTGTGGGGGGGGGGGAGGGCGGAGTGTGTGTGTGTGAGGGGGGGGAGGGCGGAGTGTGTGTGTGTGAGGGGGGGAGGGCGGAGTGTGTGTGTGGGAGGGGGGGTAGGGCGGAGTGTGTGTGTGTGAGGGGGGGAGGGCGGAGTGTGTGTGTGTGTGTGAGGGGGGGGGAGGGCGGAGTGTGTGTGTGTGAGGGGGGGAGGGCGGAGTGTGTGTGTGTGTGTGAGGGGGGGGGGGAGGGCGGAGTGTGTGTGTGTGTGGGGGGGTGGAGGGCGGAGTGTGTGTGTGTGAGGGGGGGAGGGCGGAGTGTGTGTGTGTGTGAGGGGGGGAGGGCGGAGTGTGTGTGTGTGTGGGAGGGGGGAGGGCGGAGTGTGTGTGTGTGGAGGGGGAGGGCGGAGTGTGTGTGTGAGGGGGGGGGAGGGCGGAGTGTGTGTGTGTGGGGGGGGGAGGGCGGAGTGTGTGTGTGTGGAGGGGGAGGGCGGAGTGTGTGTGTGGGAGGGGGGGGAGGGCGGAGTGTGTGTGTGTGTGAGGGGGGGGAGGGCGGAGTGTGTGTGTGTGGAGGGGGAGGGCGGAGTGTGTGTGTGTGTGAGGGGGGGAGGGCGGAGTGTGTGTGTGGGAGGGGGGGGAGGGCGGAGTGTGTGTGTGTGTGAGGGGGGGAGGGCGGAGTGTGTGTGTGAGGGGGGGGGGGAGGGCGGAGTGTGTGTGTGTGGGGGGGGGAGGGCGGAGTGTGTGTGTGAGGGGGGGGGGGAGGGCGGAGTGTGTGTGTGTGTGAGGGGGGGAGGGCGGAGTGTGTGTGTGGGGGGGGAGGGCGGAGTGTGTGTGTGTGTGAGGGGGGGAGGGCGGAGTGTGTGTGTGGGGGGGGGAGGGCGGAGTGTGTGTGTGTGGGGGGGGGAGGGCGGAGTGTGTGTGTGTGGGAGGGGGAGGGCGGAGTGTGTGTGTGTGTGGGGGGGAGGGCGGAGTGTGTGTGTGTGGGGGGGGGAGGGCGGAGTGTGTGTGTGTGTGGGGGGGGGAGGGTGGAGTGTGTGTGTGTGGGGGGGGGAGGGCGGAGTGTGTGTGTGTGGGGGGGGGGGAGGGCGGAGTGTGTGTGTGTGGGGGGGGAGGGCGGAGTGTGTGTGTGTGTGTGAGGGGGGGAGGGCGGAGTGTGTGTGTGTGTGGGGGGGGAGGGCGGAGTGTGTGTGTGTGTGGGGGGGGAGGGCGGAGTGTGTGTGTGTGGGGGGGGAGGGCGGAGTGTGTGTGTGTGTGTGAGGGGGGGAGGGCGGAGTGTGTGTGTGTGGGAGGGGGGGAGGGCGGAGTGTGTGTGTGGGGGGGAGGGCGGAGTGTGTGTGTGGGAGGGGGGGAGGGCGGAGTGTGTGTGTGGGGGGGAGGGCGGAGTGTGTGTGTGAGGGGGGGGGAGGGCGGAGTGTGTGTGTGTGTGGGGGGGGGAGGGTGGAGTGTGTGTGTGTGGGGGGGGGAGGGCGGAGTGTGTGTGTGTGTGGGGGGGGGAGGGCGGAGTGTGTGTGTGTGTGGGGGGGGAGGGCGGAGTGTGTGTGTGTGGGGGGTGAGGGCGGAGTGTGTGTGTGTGTGGGGGGGGGGGGAGGGCGGAGTGTGTGTGTGTGAGGGGGGGAGGGCGGAGTGTGTGTGTGTGTGTGGGAGGGATGGTGTGTGTGGGGGGGGGATGGGGTGTGTGTGTGGGGGGGGAGGGCGGAGTGTGTGTGTGGGGAGGGTGGAGTGTCTGTGTGTGTGGGGGGATGGTGTGTGTATATGTGTGTGGGGGAGGGATGGTGTGCGTGTGTGTGTGTGGGGGGGGGAGGGCGGAGTGTGTGTGTGTGTGGGAGGGATGGTGTGTGTGTGGGGGGGGGATGGTGTGTGTGTGTGTGTGTGGGAGGGATGGTGTGTGTGTGGGGGGGGGATGGTGTGTGTGTGGGGGGGGGATGGTGTGTGTGTGTGTGTGTGGGTGGGGGGGGATGGTGTGTGTGTGTGGAGTGGGGGAGGGCGGAGTGTGTGTGTGTGTGTGGGTGGGGGGGATGGTGTGTGTGTGGGGGGGAGGGCGGAGTGTGTGTGTGAGGGGGGAGGGCGGAGTGTGTGTGTGTGGGAGGGGGGAGGGCGGAGTGTGTGTGTGTGGGGGGGATGGTGTGTGTGTGGGGGGGGGATGGTGTGTGTGTGTGTGTGTGGGGGGGAGGGAGGAGTGTGTGTGTGTGTGAGGGGGGGAGGGCGGAGTGTGTGTGTGTGGGAGGGGGGAGGGCGGAGTGTGTGTGTGGAGGGGGGAGGGAGGGCGGAGTGTGTGTGTGGAGGGGGGAGGGAGGGCGGAGTGTGTGTGTGGAGGGGGGAGGGAGGGCGGAGTGTGTGTGTGGAGGGGGGAGGGAGGGCGGAGTGTGTGTGTGTGGGAGGGGGGAGGGCGGAGTGTGTGTGTGGAGGGGGGAGGGAGGGCGGAGTGTGTGTGTGGAGGGGGGAGGGAGGGCGGAGTGTGTGTGTGGAGGGGGGAGGGAGGGCGGAGTGTGTGTGTGGAGGGGGGAGGGAGGGCGGAGTGTGTGTGTGTGTGTGGGGGGGGAGGGAGGGCGGAGTGTGTGTGTGTGTGTGGGGGGGGAGGGCGGAGTGTGTGTGTGTGGGAGGGGGGAGGGCGGAGTGTGTGTGTGGAGGGGGGAGGGAGGGCGGAGTGTGTGTGTGTGGGAGGGGGGAGGGCGGAGTGTGTGTGTGTGTGTGGGGGGATGGTGTGTGTGTGTGGGGGGGGGGGTGGGGGGATGGTGTGTGTATGTGTGTGTGGGGGGGGAGGGAGGAGTGTGTGTGTGTGTGTCGGGGGGGAGGTTTTTTGTGTGTGTGTGGGGGGGGTGGGGGGATGGTGTGTGTGTGGGGGGGGATGGTGTGTGTGTGTGTGGGGGGGTGGGGTGGGGGGATGGTGTGTGTGTGTGTGTGGGGGGGGTAGGGCGGAGTGTGTGTGTGTGGGGGTGGATGGTGTGTGTGTGTGGGGGGGGGGGTGGGGGGATGGTGTGTGTGTGTGAGGGGGAGGGCGGAGTGTGTGTGTGTGGGGGTGGATGGTGTGTGTGTGTGTGTGGGGGGAGGGCGGAGTGTGTGTGTGTGGGGGGGGAGGGCGGAGTGTGTGTGTGTGGGGGGGGGAGGGCGGAGTGTGTGTGTGGGGGGGGAGGGCGGAGTGTGTGTGTGTGTGGGGGGGGAGGGCGGAGTGTGTGTGTGAGGGGGGGAGGGCGGAGTGTGTGTGTGTGGGAGGGGGGGAGGGCGGAGTGTGTGTGTGTGAGGGGGGAGGGCGGAGTGTGTGTGTGTGGGGGGGGGGAGGGCGGAGTGTGTGTGTGTGGGGGGGGGAGGGCGGAGTGTGTGTGTGTGGGAGGGGGGAGGGCGGAGTGTGTGTGTGTGGGGGGGGGAGGGCGGAGTGTGTGTGTGTGGGGGGGGGAGGGCGGAGTGTGTGTGTGTGGGGGGGGGAGGGCGGAGTGTGTGTGTGTGGGGGGGGGGAGGGCGGAGTGTGTGTGTGTGGGAGGGGGGAGGGCGGAGTGTGTGTGTGTGGGGGGGGGAGGGCGGAGTGTGTGTGTGTGTGGGGGGGGAGGGCGGAGTGTGTGTGTGTGTGGGGGGGGAGGGCGGAGTGTGTGTGTGGGAGGGGGGGTAGGGCGGAGTGTGTGTGTGTGGGGGGGGGAGGGCGGGGTGTGTGTGTGGGGGGGGGGGGAGGGCGGAGTGTGTGTGTGTGGGGGGGGGAGGGCGGAGTGTGTGTGTGGGAGGGGGGGTAGGGCGGAGTGTGTGTGTGTGAGGGGGGGGAGGGCGGAGTGTGTGTGTGTGGGGGGGGGAGGGCGGAGTGTGTGTGTGTGGGGGGGGGAGGGCGGAGTGTGTGTGTGTGAGGGGGGGAGGGCGGGGTGTGTGTGTGGGGGGGGGGGAGGGCGGAGTGTGTGTGTGTGTGGGGGGGAGGGCGGAGTGTGTGTGTGTGTGGGGGGGGGAGGGCGGAGTGTGTGTGTGTGGGGGGGGGAGGGCGGAGTGTGTGTGTGTGGGGGGGGGAGGGCGGAGTGTGTGTGTGTGGGGGGGGGAGGGCGGAGTGTGTGTGTGTGAGGGGGGGAGGGCGGAGTGTCTGTGTGTGTGAGGGGGGGGAGGGCGGAGTGTGTGTGTGTGGGAGGGGGGAGGGCGGAGTGTGTGTGTGTGGGGGGGGGGGAGGGCGGAGTGTGTGTGTGTGGGGGGGGGAGGGCGGAGTGTGTGTGTGTGGGAGGGGGGAGGGCGGGGTGTGTGTGTGTGTGTGGGAGGGGGGAGGGCGGAGTGTGTGTGTGTGTGGGAGGGGGGAGGGCGGAGTGTGTGTGTGTGGGGGGGGGAGGGCGGAGTGTGTGTGTGTGGGAGGGGGGGAGGGCGGAGTGTGTGTGTGTGGGGGGGGTGGGGGGATGGTGTGTGTGTGTGTGGGGGGGGGGTGGGGGGAGTGTGTGTGTGTGTGTGTCGGGGGGGGGAGGTTTTTTGTGTGTGTGTGGGGGGGGTGGGGGGATGGTGTGTGTGTGGGGGGGGATGGTGTGTGTGTGTGTGGGGGGGGTAGGGCGGAGTGTGTGTGTGTGGGGGAGGGGGGAGTGTGTGTGTGTGTGTGAGGGGGGGAGGGCGGAGTGTGTGTGTGGGGGGGAGGGGGGAGTGTGTGTGTGTGTGTGGGGGGGGGGAGGGCGGAGTGTGTGTGTGTGTGTGAGGGGGGGAGGGCGGAGTGTGTGTGTGTGTGGGGGGGGGGAGGGCGGAGTGTGTGTGTGTGAGGGGGGGGAGGGCGGAGTGTGTGTGTGTGGGAGGGGGGAGGGCGGAGTGTGTGTGTGTGGGGGGGGAGGGCGGAGTGTGTGTGTGTGAGGGGGGGAGGGCGGAGTGTGTGTGTGTGTGAGGGGGGAGGGCGGAGTGTGTGTGTGAGGGGGGGAGGGCGGAGTGTGTGTGTGTGGGGGGGGGAGGGCGGAGTGTGTGTGTGTGGGGGGGGGGAGGGCGGACTGTGTGTGTGTGTGGGAGGGGGGGAGGGCGGAGTGTGTGTGTGTGTGGAGGGGGGGAGGGCGGAGTGTGTGTGTGTGTGGGAGGGGGGGAGGGCGGAGTGTGTGTGTGTGTGTGAGGGGGGAGGGCGGAGTGTGTGTGTGAGGGGGGGAGGGCGGAGTGTGTGTGTGTGGGGGGGGGGAGGGCGGAGTGTGTGTGTGGGGGGGGGGGAGGGCGGAGTGTGTGTGTGTGTGGGAGGGGGGGATGGTGTGTGTGTGGGGGGGGGGGGCGGAGTGTGTGTGTGTGGGGGGGGGGGAGGGCGGAGTGTGTGTGTGTGTGGGAGGGGGGATGGTGTGTGTGTGGGGGGGGGGGGCGGAGTGTGTGTGTGTGGGGGGGGGGGAGGGCGGAGTGTGTGTGTGTGGGAGGGGGGGAGGGCGGAGTGTGTGTGCGGGGGGGGGAGGGCGGAGTGTGTGTGTGTGGGGGGGGGAGGGCGGAGTGTGTGTGTGTGTGGGGGGGAGGGCGGAGTGTGTGTGTGTGGGGGGGGGAGGGCGGAGTGTGTGTGTGTGGGAGGGGGGGAGGGCGGAGTGTGTGTGCGGGGGGGGAGGGCGGTGTGTGTGTGTGTGTGAGGGGGGGAGGGCGGAGTGTGTGTGTGTGTGGGGGGGGAGGGCGGAGTGTGTGTGTGTGTGAGGGGGGGGGAGGGCGGAGTGTGTGTGTGTGGGGGGGGGGAGGGCGGAGTGTGTGTGTGTGGGGGGGGGGAGGGCGGAGTGTGTGTGTGTGTGTGGGGGGGAGGGCGGAGTGTGTGTGGGGGGGGGGGAGGGCGGAGTGTGTGTGTGTGGGGGGGGGGGAGGGCGGAGTGTGTGTGTGTGTGGGGGGGGGAGGGCGGAGTGTGTGTGTGTGGGGGGGGAGGGCGGAGTGTGTGTGTGGGGGGGGAGGGCGGAGTGTGTGTGTGTGGGGGGGGGGGAGGGCGGAGTGTGTGTGTGTGGGGGGGGGAGGGCGGAGTGTGTGTGTGTGGGGGGGAGGGCGGAGTGTGTGTGTGGGGGGGGAGGGCGGAGTGTGTGTGTGGGGGGGGAGGGCGGAGTGTGTGTGTGTGGGGGGGGGGGAGGGCGGAGTGTGTGTGTGTGGGGGGGGGAGGGCGGAGTGTGTGTGTGTGGGAGGGGGGGAGGGCGGAGTGTGTGTGTGTGAGGGGGGGGAGGGCGGAGTGTGTGTGTGTGAGGGGGGGAGGGCGGAGTGTGTGTGTGGGGGGGAGGGCGGAGTGTGTGTGTGTGGGGGGGGGGAGGGCGGAGTGTGTGTGTGGGGGGGAGGGCGGAGTGTGTGTGTGTGGGGGGGAGGGCGGAGTGTGTGTGTGTGGGGGGGGGGAGGGCGGAGTGTGTGTGTGGGGGGGAGGGCGGAGTGTGTGTGTGTGGGGGGGAGGGCGGAGTGTGTGTGTGTGTGGGAGGGGGGGGGGAGGGCGGAGTGTGTGTGTGTGGGGGGGGGGAGGGCGGAGTGTGTGTGTGGGGGGGGAGGGCGGAGTGTGTGTGTGTGGGGGGGAGGGCGGAGTGTGTGTGTGTGTGGGAGGGGGGGGGGAGGGCGGAGTGTGTGTGTGTGTGTGTGAGGGGGGAGGGCGGAGTGTGTGTGTGTGAGGGGGGGAGGGCGGAGTGTGTGTGTGTGGAGGGGGGGGGGAGGGCGGAGTGTGTGTGTGTGTGAGGGGGGAGGGCGGAGTGTGTGTGTGGGAGGGGGGAGGGCGGAGTGTGTGTGTGTGTGTGTGTGAGGGGGGAGGGCGGAGTGTGTGTGTGTGTGTGTGAGGGGGAGGGCGGAGTGTGTGTGTGTGTGTGTGAGGGGGAGGGCGGAGTGTGTGTGTGTGTGGGAGGGGGGGGGAGGGCGGAGTGTGTGTGTGTGTGGGAGGGGGGGGGGAGGGCGGAGTGTGTGTGTGTGTGTGAGGGGGAGGGCGGAGTGTGTGTGTGTGTGGGGGGGGGAGGGCGGAGTGTGTGTGTGTGTGGGGGGGGGGGAGGGCGGAGTGTGTGTGTGTGTGGGGGGGGGAGGGCGGAGTGTGTGTGTGTGGGAGGGGGGGAAGGCGGAGTGTGTGTGTGTGTGTGTGAGGGGGAGGGCGGAGTGTGTGTGTGTGTGGGGGGGGGGAGGGCGGAGTGTGTGTGTGTGTGTGGGGGAGGGCGGAGTGTGTGTGTGTGTGTGTGAGGGGGAGGGCGGAGTGTGTGTGTGTGTGGGGGGGGGAGGGCGGAGTGTGTGTGTGGGAGGGGGGGTAGGGCGGAGTGTGTGTGTGTGAGGGGGGGAGGGCGGAGTGTGTGTGTGTGAGGGGGGGGAGGGCGGAGTGTGTGTGTGTGAGGGGGGGGAGGGCGGAGTGTGTGTGTGTGTGAGGGGGGGGAGGGCGGAGTGTGTGTGTGTGTGTGTGAGGGGGGAGGGCGGAGTGTGTGTGTGTGTGGGGGGGGGGAGGGCGGAGTGTGTGTGTGTGTGTGTGGAGGGGAGGGCGGAGTGTGTGTGTGTGTGGGGGGGGGGAGGGCGGAGTGTGTGTGTGTGTGTGTGAGGGGGAGGGCGGAGTGTGTGTGTGTGTGGGGGGGGAGGGCGGAGTGTGTGTGTGTGTGTGTGAGGGGGAGGGCGGAGTGTGTGTGTGTGTGGGGGGGGGAGGGCGGAGTGTGTGTGTGTGTGGGGGGGGGAGGGCGGAGTGTGTGTGTGTGTGGGGGGGGGGAGGGCGGAGTGTGTGTGTGTGTGGGGGGGGAGGGCGGAGTGTGTGTGTGTGGGAGGGGGGGAAGGGCGGAGTGTGTGTGTGTGTGGGGGGGGGGGAGGGCGGGTGTGTGTGTGTGGGGGTGGAGGGCGGAGTGTGTGTGTGTGGGAGGGGGGAGGGCGGAGTGTGTGTGTGTGTGTGAGGGGGAGGGCGGAGTGTGTGTGTGTGTGGGGGGGGAGGGCGGAGTGTGTGTGTGTGTGGGGGTGGGTGAGTGTGGGGGGGAGGGCGGAGTGTGTGTGTGTGTGTGAGGGGGGAGGGCGGAGTGTGTGTGTGTGTGTGGGGGGGAGGGCGGAGTGTGTGTGTGTGTGGGGGGGAGGGCGGAGTGTGTGTGTGTGTGGGGGGGGGAGGGCGGAGTGTGTGTGTGTGGGGGGGGGAGGGGGGGTGTGTGAGTGGGGGGGGGAGGGCGGGTGTGTGTGTGTGGGGGGGGGGGAGGGCGGAGTGTGTGTGTGTGGGGGGGGGAGGGCGGAGTGTGTGTGTGTGGGGGGGGGAGGGCGGAGTGTGTGTGTGTGAGGGGGGGGAGGGAGGCGGAGTGTGTGTGTGGTGGGGGGGGAGGGCGGAGTGTGTGTGTGTGAGGGGGGGGAGGGCGGAGTGTGTGTGTGTGAGGGGGGGAGGGCGGAGTGTGTGTGTGTGAGGGGGGGGAGGGCGGAGTGTGTGTGTGTGTGAGGGGGGGGAGGGCGGAGTGTGTGTGTGGGTGTGTGTGAGGGGGGGGAGGGGCGGAGTGTGTGTGTGTGTGGGGGGGGAGGGCGGAGTGTGTGTGTGTGGGAGGGGGGGAGGGCGGAGTGTGTGTGTGTGTGGGGGGGGAGGGCGGAGTGTGTGTGTGTGTGTGGGGGGGGAGGGCGGAGTGTGTGTGTGTGTGTGGGGGGGGAGGGCGGAGTGTGTGTGTGTGTGGGGGGGGGGAGGGCGGAGTGTGTGTGTGTGTGTGGGGGGGGGGAGGGCGGAGGGTGGTGTGTGTGTGTGAGGGGGGGGGGAGGGGCGGAGTGTGTGTGTGTGTGGAGGGGGGGGGGGAGGGGCGGAGTGTGTGTGTGTGTGGAGGGGGGGGGGAGGGCGGAGTGTGTGTGTGTGTGTGGGGGGGGAGGGCGGAGTGTGTGTGTGTGGGGGGGTGGGGAGGGCGGAGTGTGTGTGTGTGTGGGGGGGGGAGGGCGGAGTGTGTGTGTGTGTGTGGGGGGGGGGAGGGCGGAGTGTGTGTGTGTGTGTGAGGGGGGGAGGGCGGAGTGTGTGTGTGTGTGAGGGGGGGGGAGGGCGGAGTGTGTGTGTGTGTGTGTGTGTGGGGGGGGGGGAGGGCGGAGTGTGTGTGTGTGTGTGAGGGGGGGGAGGGCGGAGAGTGTGTGTGTGAGGGGGGGGGAGGGCGGAGTGTGTGTGTGTGTGAGGGGGGGGAGGGCGGAGTGTGTGTGTGTGTGTGAGGGGGGGAGGGCGGAGTGTGTGTGTGTGA
>NW_027311719.1:0-15607 GCF_047496795.1 Chiloscyllium punctatum
ACCCTCACCACTGTCCAATAACGCCGCAGCCTGACTGGAACTGGTGTCCAATAACGCCCCAGCCTGGCCCTCACCACTGTCCAATAATGCCCCCGCCTGACCCTCACCACTGTCCAATAACGCCCCAGCCTGACCCTCACTGCCGTCCAATAACGCCCCAGCCTGACACTCACTGCTGTCCAATAATGCCCCAGGCAAACCCTCACTGCAGTCCAATAATGTCACAGCCTGACACTCACCACTGTCCAATCATGACCCAGCCTGACCCTGACCACTGTCTAATAACGACCCAGCCTGATCCTCACTGCCGTCCAATAACACCCCAGGCTGACCCTCACCACTGTCCAATAATGCCCATATCTGGACCCTCACTGCTGTCCAATAATGCCCAAGCCTTACCCTCACCACTGTCCAATAACGCCCCAGCCTGACGCTCATCACTGTCCAATAATGCCCCAGCCTGACCCTCACTGCTGTCAAATAATACCCCAGCCTGACCCTCACCACTGTCCAATAATTCCCCAGCCTGACCCTCACCACTGTCCAATAACGCCCCAGCCTGACTCTCACCAATGCCCAATAATGCCCCAGCCTGACACTCACTGCTGTCCCATAATGCCCCAGCCTTACCCTCACCACTGTCCTCTTATTCCCCAGCCTGAATCTCACCACAATCCAATAACGCCTCAGCCTGACTCTCATCACTGTCCAATAATGCACCAGCCTGACCCTCACTGCTGTCCAATAATGCCACAGCATGACCCTCACTGCTGTCCAATAATACCCCCGCCTGACCCACACCACTGTGCAATAATGCCCCAGCATGACCCTCACGACTGTCCAATAACGCCCCAGCCTGATCCTCACCACTGTCCAATAACGCCCCAGCCTGACCCTCACTACTGTCCAATAATGCCCCAGCCTGAGCCTCAACACCGTCCAATAACGCCCCAGCCTGACCCTCACCACTGTACCAATAATGCCCCAGCCTGATCCTCACTGCTGACCAAAACCCCCCCCAGCCTGACCCTCACCACTGTCCAATTATGCCCCAGCCTGATCCTCACCACTGTCCAATAATGACCCAGCCTGAACCTCACCACTGTCAAATAAAGCCGCAGCCTCACCCTAACTGCTGTCCAATAACGCCCCAGCATGACCCTCACGAATGTCCAATAACGCCCCAGCCTGATCCTCACCACTGTCCAATAAGGCCCCAGCATAACCCTCACCACTGTCCAATAACGCCACAGCCTGAAGCTCCCTGCTGTCCAATAACACCCCAGCCTGACCCTCACTGCCGTCCAATAACGCCCCAGCCTGACCTTCACCACTGTCCAATAACACCCCAGCCTGACCCTCACTGCCGTCCAATTACGCCCCAGCCTGACCTTCACCACTGTCCAATAATGTCACAGCCTGACCCTCACCACTGTCCAATAATGACCCAGCCTGACACTCACCACTGTCTAATAACGACCCAGCCTGATCCTCACTGCCGTCCAATAACACCCCAGGCTGACCCTCACTGCCGCCGAATAACGCCCCAACCTGACCCTCACCACTGTCCAATAATGCCCCAGCCTGACCCTCACTGCTGTCCAATAATGGCCCAGCCTGACCCTCAACACTGTCCAATAATGCCCCAGCGTGACCCTCACCATTGTCCAATAATGTCCTAGCCTGATGCTCACAACTGTCCAATAACGCCCCAGCCTGACCCTCACTGCTGTCCAATAATGCTCCAGCCTGACCATCACTGCTGTCCAATAATGCCCAAGCCTTACCCTCACCACTGTCCAATAACGCCCCTGCCTGACCCTCACCACTGTCGAATAACGCCCCAGCCTGACCCTCACTGCTGTCCAATAATGCTCCAGCCTGACCATCACTGCTGTCCAATAATGCCCAAGCCTTACCCTCACCACAGTCCAATAACGCCCCTGCCTGACCCTCACCACTGTCGAATAACGCCCCCGCCTGACTCTCACCACTGTCCAATAACGCCCCAGCCTGACTCTCACCACTGTCCAATAATGCCCCAGCCTGAAACTCACTGCTGTCCAATAACGCCCCAGCCTGACCCTCACCACAATCCAATAACGCCCCAGCCTGACTCTCACCACTGTCCAATAATGCACCAGCCTGACCCTCACTGCTGTCCAATAATGCCCCAGCCTGACCCTCACCACTATCCAATAATACCTCAGCCTTACCGACACCAATGTCCAATAATGCCCCAGTATGACCCTCACCACTGTCCAATAACGCCCCAGCCTGACCCTAACTGGTGTCAAATAACGATCCATCCTGACCCTCACCACCGTCAAATAAGGCCCCAGCCTGACCCTCACTGCTGTACAATTATGCCACAGCCTGACCCTCACCGCTGTCCAATAATGCCAAGCCTGACCCTAACTGGTGTCCAATAACGTCCCAGCCTGACACTCACCACTGTCCAACTACGCCCCAGCGTGACCCTCAGGGCTGTCCAATAACACACCAGCCTGACCCTCACCACTGTCCAATTATGCCCCAGCCTGACCCTCACCACTGTCCAATAACGCCGCAGCCTGACTGGAACTGGTGTCCAATAACGCCCCAGCCTGGCCCTCACCACTGTCCAATAATGCCCCCGCCTGACCCTCACCACTGTCCAATAACGCCCCAGCCTGACCCTCACTGCCGTCCAATAACGCCCCAGCCTGACACTCACTGCTGTCCAATAATGCCCCAGGCAAACCCTCACTGCAGTCCAATAATGTCACAGCCTGACACTCACCACTGTCCAATCATGACCCAGCCTGACCCTGACCACTGTCTAATAACGACCCAGCCTGATCCTCACTGCCGTCCAATAACACCCCAGGCTGACCCTCACCACTGTCCAATAATGCCCATATCCGGACCCTCACTGCTGTCCAATAATGCCCAAGCCTTACCCTCACCACTGTCCAATAACGCCCCAGCCTGACGCTCATCACTGTCCAATAATGCCCCAGCCTGACCCTCACTGCTGTCAAATAATACCCCAGCCTGACCCTCACCACTGTCCAATAATTCCCCAGCCTGACCCTCACCACTGTCCAATAACGCCCCAGCCTGACTCTCACCAATGCCCAATAATGCCCCAGCCTGACACTCACTGCTGTCCCATAACGCCCCAGCCTTACCCTCACCACTGTCCTCTTATTCCCCAGCCTGAACCTCACCACAATCCAATAACGCCTCAGCCTGACTCTCATCACTGTCCAATAATGCACCAGCCTGACCCTCACTGCTGTCCAATAATGCCACAGCATGACCCTCACTGCTGTCCAATAATACCCCCGCCTGACCCACACCACTGTGCAATAATGCCCCAGCATGACCCTCACGACTGTCCAATAACGCCCCAGCCTGATCCTCACCACTGTCCAATAACGCCCCAGCCTGACCCTCACTACTGTCCAATAATGCCCCAGCCTGAGCCTCAACACCGTCCAATAACGCCCCAGCCTGACCCTCACCACTGTACCAATAATGCCCCAGCCTGATCCTCACTGCTGACCAAAACCCCCCCCAGCCTGACCCTCACCACTGTCCAATAATGACCCAGCCTGAACCTCACCACTGTCAAATAAAGCCGCAGCCTCACCCTAACTGCTGTCCAATAACGCCCCAGCATGACCCTCACGAATGTCCAATAACGCCCCAGCCTGATCCTCACCACTGTCCAATAAGGCCCCAGCATAACCCTCACCACTGTCCAATAACGCCACAGCCTGAAGCTCCCTGCTGTCCAATAACACCCCAGCCTGACCCTCACTGCCGTCCAATAACGCCCCAGCCTGACCTTCACCACTGTCCAATAACACCCCAGCCTGACCCTCACTGCCGTCCAATTACGCCCCAGCCTGACCTTCACCACTGTCCAATAATGTCACAGCCTGACCCTCACCACTGTCCAATAATGACCCAGCCTGACACTCACCACTGTCTAATAACGACCCAGCCTGATCCTCACTGCCGTCCAATAACACCCCAGGCTGACCCTCACCACTGTCCAATAATGCCCCAGCCTGACTCTCACCACTGTCCAATAACGCCCCAGCCTGACCCTCACCACTGTCCAATAACGCCCCAGCCTGACCCTCACCACTGTCCAATAACGCCCCAACCTGTCTCTCACTGCTGTCCAATAACTCACCAGCCTGACCCTCACTGCCGCCGAATAACGCCCCAACCTGACCCTCACCACTGTCCAATAATGCCCCAGCCTGACCCTCACTGCTGTCCAATAATGGCCCAGCCTGACCCTCAACACTGTCCAATAATGCCCCAGCGTGACCCTCACCATTGTCCAATAATGTCCTAGCCTGATGCTCACAACTGTCCATTAACGCCCCAGCCTGACCCTCACTGCTGTCCAATAATGCTCCAGCCTGACCATCACTGCTGTCCAATAATGCCCAAGCCTTACCCTCACCACTGTCCAATAACGCCCCTGCCTGACCCTCACCACTGTCGAATAACGCCCCAGCCTGACTCTCACCACTGTCCAATAACGCCCCAGCCTGACTCTCACCACTGTCCAATAATGCCCCAGCCTGAAACTCACCGCTGTCCAATAACGCCCCAGCCTGACTCTCACCACTGTCCAATAATGCCCCAGCCTGAAACTCACCACTGTCCAATAACGCCCCAGCCTGACCCTAACTGGTGTCAAATAACGATCCATCCTGACCCTCACCACCGTCAAATAAGGCCCCAGCCTGACCCTCACTGCTGTACAATTATGCCACAGCCTGACCCTCACCGCTGTCCAATAATGCCGCAGCCTGACCCTAACTGGTGTCCAATAATGTCCCAGCCTGACACTCACCACTGTCCAACTACGCCCCAGCGTGACCCTCAGTGCTGTCCAATAACACACCAGCCTGACCCTCACCACTGTCCAATTATGCCCCAGCCTGACCCTCACCACTGTCCAATAACGCCGCAGCCTGACTGGAACTGGTGTCCAATAACGCCCCAGCCTGGCCCTCACCACTGTCCAATAATGCCCCCGCCTGACCCTCACCACTGTCCAATAACGCCCCAGCCTGACCCTCACTGCCGTCCAATAACGCCCCAGCCTGACACTCACTGCTGTCCAATAATGCCCCAGGCAAACCCTCACTGCAGTCCAATAATGTCACAGCCTGACACTCACCACTGTCCAATCATGACCCAGCCTGACCCTGACCACTGTCTAATAACGACCCAGCCTGATCCTCACTGCCGTCCAATAACACCCCAGGCTGACCCTCACCACTGTCCAATAATGCCCATAGCCGGACCCTCAGTGCTGTCCAATAATGCCCAAGCCTTACCCTCACCACTGTCCAATAACGCCCCAGCCTGAGCCTCAACACCGTCCAATAACGCCCCAGCCTGACCCTCACCACTGTACCAATAATGACCCAGCCTGAACCTCACCACTGTCAAATAAAGCCGCAGCCTCACCCTAACTGCTGTCCAATAACGCCCCAGCATGACCCTCACGAATGTCCAATAATGCCCCAGCCTGATCCTCACCACTGTCCAATAAGGCCCCAGCATAACCCTCACCAATGTCCAATAACGCCACAGCCTGAAGCTCCCTGCTGTCCAATAACACCCCAGCCTGACCCTCACTGCCGTCCAATAACGCCCCAGCCTGACCTTCACCACTGTCCAATAACACCCCAGCCTGACCCTCACTGCCGTCCAATAACGCCCCAGCCTGACCTTCACCACTGTCCAATAATGTCACAGCCTGACCCTCACCACTGTCCAATAATGAGCCAGCCTGACACTCACCACTGTCTAATAACGACCCAGCCTGATCCTCACTGCCGTCCAATAACGCCCCAGCCTGACCCTCACCACTGTCCAATAACGCCCCAGCCTGACCCTCACCACTGTCCAATAACGCCCGAACCTGTCTCTCACTGCTGTCCAATAACGCCCCAGCCTGACCCTCATCACTGTCCAACTACGCCCGAACCTGTCTCTCACTGCTGTCCAATAACTCACCAGCCTGACCCTCACTGCCGCCGAATAACGTCCCAACCTGACCCTCACCACTGTCCAATAATGGCCCAGCCTGACCCTCAACACTGTCCAATAATGCCCCAGCGTGACCCTCACCATTGTCCAATAATGTCCTAGCCTGATGCTCACAACTGTCCAATAACGCCCCAGCCTGACCCTCACTGCTGTCCAATAATGCTCCAGCCTGACCATCACTGCTGTCCAATAATGCCCAAGCCTTACCCTCACCACTGTCCAATAACGCCCCTGCCTGACCCTCACCACTGTCGAATAACGCCCCAGCCTGACTCTCACCACTGTCCAATAACGCCCCAGCCTGACTCTCACCACTGTCCAATAATGCCCCAGCCTGAAACTTACTGCTGTCCAATAACGCCCCAGCCTGACTCTCACCACAATCCAATAACGCCCCAGCCTGACTCTCACCACTGTCCAATAATGCACCAGCCTGACCCTCACTGCTGTCCAATAATGCCCCAGCCTGACCCTCACCACTGTCCAATAATACCTCAGCCTTACCGACACCAATGTCCAATAATGCCCCAGCCTGACCCTAACTGGTGTGAAATAACGATCCATCCTGACCCTCACCACCGTCAAATAAGGCCCCAGCCTGACCCTCTCTGCTGTACAATTATGCCACAGCCTGACCCTCACCTCTGTCCAATAATGCCGCAGCCTGACCCTAACTGGTGTCCAATAATGTCCCAGCCTGACACTCACCACTGTCCAACTACGCCCCAGCGTGACCCTCAGTGCTGTCCAATAACACACCAGCCTGACCCTCACCACTGTCCAATTATGCCCCAGCCTGACCCTCACCACTGTCCAATAACGCCGCAGCCTGACTGGAACTGGTGTCCAATAACGCCCCAGCCTGACACTCACCAATGTCCAACGACGCCCCAACCAGACCCTCACTGCTGTCCAATAACACACCAGCCTGACCCTCACCACTGTCCAATTACGCCCCAGCCTGACCCCCACCACCGTCCAATGACGCCCCTGCCTGACTATCACCACTGTCCAATAATGCGCCATCCTGACCCTCACTGCTGTCCATTAATGCCCCAGCCTGTCCCTCACTGCTGTCCAATAATTCCCCAGCCTGACCTTTCCAGTGTCCTATAATTCCCATGCCTGACCCTCACCACTGTCCAATAATGCCCCAGCCTGACCCTCACCACTGTCCAATAATGCCCCAGCCTGAACCTCACCACTGTCCAATAATACCCCAACCTGACCAAAACTGCTGTACAATAATGCCCCAGCCTGACCCTCACCACTGTCCAATAATGCCCCAGCCAGACACTCACCACCGTCCAATACTGCCCAGGCCTGACCCTCACCACTGTCCAATAATGCCCCAGCCTGAACCTCACCACTGTCCAATAATACCCCAACCTGACCAAAACTGCTGTACAATAATGCCCCAGCCTGACCCTCACCACTGTCCAATAATGCCCCAGCCAGACACTCACCACCGTCCAATACTGCCCAGGCCAGACTCTCACCACTGCCCAATAATGCCCCAGCCTGAACCTCACCACTGTCCAATAAAGCCGCAGCCTGACCCAAACTGCTGTCCAATAATGCCCCATCCAGACCCTCACCACCGTCCAATAACGCCCCAGCCTGACCCTCACTGCTGTCCAAACCCCCCCCCAGCCTGACCCTCACCACTGACCAATTATACCCCAGCCTGACCCTCACCACTGCCCAATCATGCCCCAGCCTGACCCTCACCACTATCCAATAATGCCACAGCCTGACCCTCACCACCGTCCAATATTGGCCCAGCCTGACCCTCACTGCTGTCCAATAAAGCCCCAGCCTGAGCCTCACCACTGTCCTATAATTCCCCAGCCTGACCCTCACCACTGTCCAATAATACCCCAGCCTGACACTCACTGCTGACCAAAACGCCCCAGCCTGAACCTCACCACAATCCAATAACGCCCCAGCCTGACTCTCACCACTGCCCAATAATGCCCCAGCCTGACCCTCACTGCTGTCAAATAATGCCCCAGCCTGTCCCTCACTGCTGCCCAATAACGCCCCATTCTGACCCTCACCACCGTCTAATAACGCCCAAGCCTTACCCTCACCACTGTCCAATAATGCCCCAGCCGGACACTCACTGCTGTCCAATAACGCCACAGCCTTACCCTCACCACTGTCCAATAATGCCCCAGCCTCACCCTCACTGCTGTCCAATAATGCCCCAGCCAGACCCTCACCACTGTCCTATAATTCCCCAGCCTGACCCTCACCACTGTCCAATAATACTCCAGGCTGAACCTCACCACAATCCAATAACGCCCCGGCCTGACTCTCACCACTGTCCAATAATGCCCCAACCTGACCCTCATTGCTGTCCAATAATCCCCCAGCCTGACCCTCACTGCTGTCCAATAATGCCCCAGCCTGACCATCACTGCTGTCCAATAATGCCCCCGCCTGACCCTCACAACATTCCGATAATGCCCCATCCTGACCCTCACTGCTGTCCAATAATGCCCCAGACTGACCCTCACCACTGTCTAATAACGCCCCAGCCAGACCCTCACCACTCTCCAATAACGCTCCAGCCTAAACCTCACCACTGTCCAATAATGCCCAAGCCTGAACCTCACTATTGTCCAATAATGCACCAGCCTGAGCCTCAACAACGTCCAATAATGCCCCAGCCTGACCCTCACCACTGTCCAATAATGCCCCAGCCTACCTCACACTGCTGTCCAAAAACCCCCCAGCCTGAACCTCGCCACTGTCCAATGATGCCCCAGCCTGACCCTCACCGCCGTCCAGTAACGTCCCAGCCTGACACGCACCACTGTCCAATAATGCCCCAGCCACTCACCACCGTCCAATACTGCCCAGGCCTGACCCTCACCACTGCCCAATAATGCCCCAGCCTGAACCTCACCACTGTCCAATAAAGCCGCAGCCTGAACCTCACCAATGTCCAATAAAGCCGCAGCCTGACCCAAACTGCTGTCCAATAATGCCCCATCGAGACCCTCACCACCGTCCAAGGACGCCCCAGCCTGACACTCACTGCTGTCCAAACACCCCCCCAGCCTGACCCTCACTGCTGTCCAATTATACCCCAGCCTGTCCCTCACTGCTGTCCAATAATTCCCCAGCCTGACCTTTCCAGTGTCCTATAATTCCCATGCCTGACCCTCACCACTGTCCAATAATGCCCCAGCCTGACCCTCACCACTGTCCAATAATGCCCCAGCCTGAACCTCACCACTGTCCAATAATACCCCAACCTGACCAAAACTGCTGTACAATAATGCCCCAGCCTGACCCTCACCACTGTCCAATAATGCCCCAGCCTGAACCTCACCACTGTCCAATAAAGCCGCAGCCTGACCCAAACTGCTGTCCAATAATGCCCCATCCAGACCCTCACCACCGTCCAATAACGCCCCAGCCTGACCCTCACTGCTGTCCAAACCCCCCCCCCAGCCTGACCCTCACCACTGACCAATTATACCCCAGCCTGACCCTCACCACTGCCCAATCATGCCCCAGCCTGACCCTCACCACTATCCAATAATGCCACAGCCTGACCCTCACCACCGTCCAATATTGGCCCAGCCTGACTCTCACTGCTGTCCAATAATGCCCCAGCCTGACCATCAGTGCTGTCCAATAATGCCCCCGCCTGACCCTCACAACATTCCGATAATGCCCCAGCCTGACCCTCACTGCTGTCCAATAATGCCCCAGACTGACCCTCACCACTGTCTCATAACGCCCCAGCCTGACCCTCACTGCTGTCCAATAATGCCCCAGCCTGACACTCACTGCTGTGCAATAATGCCCAAGCCTTACCCTCACCAATGTCCAATAAGCCCCCAGCCTGCCGCTCACCACTGTCCAATAATGCCCCAGCCTGTCTCTCACTGATGTCCAATAATGCCCCCGCCTGTCCCTCACCACTCTCCAATAATGCACCAGCCTGACCCTCACTCCTGTCCAATAATGCACCAGCCTAACCCTCACCACTGTCCAATAGTGCCCCAGACTGACCCTCACCACTGTCCAATAATGCCCCAGCCTGACTCTCACTGATGTCAAATAATGTCCCAGCCTGACCCTCACCACTGTCCAATAACGCCCCAGCCTGACCCTCACTGCTGTCCAATAATGCTCCAGCCTGACCATCACTGCTGTCCAATAATGCCCAAGCCTTACCCTCACCACTGTCCAATAACGCCCCTGCCTGACCCTCACCACTGTCGAATAACGCCCCAGCCTGACTCTCACCACTGTCCAATAACGCCCCAGCCTGACTCTCACCACTGTCCAATAATGCCCCAGCCTGAAACTTACTGCTGTCCAATAACGCCCCAGCCTGACTCTCACCACAATCCAATAACGCCCCAGCCTGACTCTCACCACTGTCCAATAATGCACCAGCCTGACCCTCACTGCTGTCCAATAATGCCCCAGCCTGACCCTCACCACTGTCCAATAATACCTCAGCCTTACCGACACCAATGTCCAATAATGCCCCAGTATGACCCTCACCACTGTCCAATAACGCCCCAGCCTGACCCTAACTGGTGTGAAATAACGATCCATCCTGACCCTCACCACCGTCAAATAAGGCCCCAGCCTGACCCTCTCTGCTGTACAATTATGCCACAGCCTGACCCTCACCTCTGTCCAATAATGCCGCAGCCTGACCCTAACTGGTGTCCAATAATGTCCCAGCCTGACACTCACCACTGTCCAACTACGCCCCAGCGTGACCCTCAGTGCTGTCCAATAACACACCAGCCTGACCCTCACCACTGTCCAATTATGCCCCAGCCTGACCCTCACCACTGTCCAATAACGCCGCAGCCTGACTGGAACTGGTGTCCAATAACGCCCCAGCCTGACACTCACCAATGTCCAACGACGCCCCAACCAGACCCTCACTGCTGTCCAATAACACACCAGCCTGACCCTCACCACTGTCCAATTACGCCCCAGCCTGACCCCCACCACCGTCCAATGACGCCCCTGCCTGACTATCACCACTGTCCAATAATGCGCCATCCTGACCCTCACTGCTGTCCATTAATGCCCCAGCCTGTCCCTCACTGCTGTCCAATAATTCCCCAGCCTGACCTTTCCAGTGTCCTATAATTCCCATGCCTGACCCTCACCACTGTCCAATAATGCCCCAGCCTGACCCTCACCACTGTCCAATAATGCCCCAGCCTGAACCTCACCACTGTCCAATAATACCCCAACCTGACCAAAACTGCTGTACAATAATGCCCCAGCCTGACCCTCACCACTGTCCAATAATGCCCCAGCCAGACACTCACCACCGTCCAATACTGCCCAGGCCTGACCCTCACCACTGTCCAATAATGCCCCAGCCTGAACCTCACCACTGTCCAATAATACCCCAACCTGACCAAAACTGCTGTACAATAATGCCCCAGCCTGACCCTCACCACTGTCCAATAATGCCCCAGCCAGACACTCACCACCGTCCAATACTGCCCAGGCCAGACTCTCACCACTGCCCAATAATGCCCCAGCCTGAACCTCACCACTGTCCAATAAAGCCGCAGCCTGACCCAAACTGCTGTCCAATAATGCCCCATCCAGACCCTCACCACCGTCCAATAACGCCCCAGCCTGACCCTCACTGCTGTCCAAACCCCCCCCCAGCCTGACCCTCACCACTGACCAATTATACCCCAGCCTGACCCTCACCACTGCCCAATCATGCCCCAGCCTGACCCTCACCACTATCCAATAATGCCACAGCCTGACCCTCACCACCGTCCAATATTGGCCCAGCCTGACCCTCACTGCTGTCCAATAAAGCCCCAGCCTGAGCCTCACCACTGTCCTATAATTCCCCAGCCTGACCCTCACCACTGTCCAATAATACCCCAGCCTGACACTCACTGCTGACCAAAACGCCCCAGCCTGAACCTCACCACAATCCAATAACGCCCCAGCCTGACTCTCACCACTGCCCAATAATGCCCCAGCCTGACCCTCACTGCTGTCAAATAATGCCCCAGCCTGTCCCTCACTGCTGCCCAATAACGCCCCATTCTGACCCTCACCACCGTCTAATAACGCCCAAGCCTTACCCTCACCACTGTCCAATAATGCCCCAGCCGGACACTCACTGCTGTCCAATAACGCCACAGCCTTACCCTCACCACTGTCCAATAATGCCCCAGCCTCACCCTCACTGCTGTCCAATAATGCCCCAGCCAGACCCTCACCACTGTCCTATAATTCCCCAGCCTGACCCTCACCACTGTCCAATAATACTCCAGGCTGAACCTCACCACAATCCAATAACGCCCCGGCCTGACTCTCACCACTGTCCAATAATGCCCCAACCTGACCCTCATTGCTGTCCAATAATCCCCCAGCCTGACCCTCACTGCTGTCCAATAATGCCCCAGCCTGACCATCACTGCTGTCCAATAATGCCCCCGCCTGACCCTCACAACATTCCGATAATGCCCCATCCTGACCCTCACTGCTGTCCAATAATGCCCCAGACTGACCCTCACCACTGTCTAATAACGCCCCAGCCAGACCCTCACCACTCTCCAATAACGCTCCAGCCTAAACCTCACCACTGTCCAATAATGCCCAAGCCTGAACCTCACTATTGTCCAATAATGCACCAGCCTGAGCCTCAACAACGTCCAATAATGCCCCAGCCTGACCCTCACCACTGTCCAATAATGCCCCAGCCTACCTCACACTGCTGTCCAAAAACCCCCCAGCCTGAACCTCGCCACTGTCCAATGATGCCCCAGCCTGACCCTCACCGCCGTCCAGTAACGTCCCAGCCTGACACGCACCACTGTCCAATAATGCCCCAGCCACTCACCACCGTCCAATACTGCCCAGGCCTGACCCTCACCACTGCCCAATAATGCCCCAGCCTGAACCTCACCACTGTCCAATAAAGCCGCAGCCTGAACCTCACCAATGTCCAATAAAGCCGCAGCCTGACCCAAACTGCTGTCCAATAATGCCCCATCGAGACCCTCACCACCGTCCAAGGACGCCCCAGCCTGACACTCACTGCTGTCCAAACACCCCCCCAGCCTGACCCTCACTGCTGTCCAATTATACCCCAGCCTGTCCCTCACTGCTGTCCAATAATTCCCCAGCCTGACCTTTCCAGTGTCCTATAATTCCCATGCCTGACCCTCACCACTGTCCAATAATGCCCCAGCCTGACCCTCACCACTGTCCAATAATGCCCCAGCCTGAACCTCACCACTGTCCAATAATACCCCAACCTGACCAAAACTGCTGTACAATAATGCCCCAGCCTGACCCTCACCACTGTCCAATAATGCCCCAGCCTGAACCTCACCACTGTCCAATAAAGCCGCAGCCTGACCCAAACTGCTGTCCAATAATGCCCCATCCAGACCCTCACCACCGTCCAATAACGCCCCAGCCTGACCCTCACTGCTGTCCAAACCCCCCCCCAGCCTGACCCTCACCACTGACCAATTATACCCCAGCCTGACCCTCACCACTGCCCAATCATGCCCCAGCCTGACCCTCACCACTATCCAATAATGCCACAGCCTGACCCTCACCACCGTCCAATATTGGCCCAGCCTGACTCTCACTGCTGTCCAATAATGCCCCAGCCTGACCATCAGTGCTGTCCAATAATGCCCCCGCCTGACCCTCACAACATTCCGATAATGCCCCAGCCTGACCCTCACTGCTGTCCAATAATGCCCCAGACTGACCCTCACCACTGTCTCATAACGCCCCAGCCTGACCCTCACTGCTGTCCAATAATGCCCCAGCCTGACACTCACTGCTGTGCAATAATGCCCAAGCCTTACCCTCACCAATGTCCAATAAGCCCCCAGCCTGCCGCTCACCACTGTCCAATAATGCCCCAACCTGTCTCTCACTGATGTCCAATAATGCCCCCGCCTGTCCCTCACCACTCTCCAATAATGCACCAGCCTGACCCTCACTCCTGTCCAATAATGCACCAGCCTAACCCTCACCACTGTCCAATAGTGCCCCAGACTGACCCTCACCACTGTCCAATAATGCCCCAGCCTGACTCTCACTGATGTCAAATAATGTCCCAGCCTGACCCTCACCACTGTCCAATAACGCCCCAGCCTGACTCTCACCAATGTCCAATAATGCCCCCGCCTGTCCCTCACCACTGTCCAATAATGACCCAGCCTGATCCTCACCACAATCCAATAACGCCCCAGCCTGACCCTCACCACCGTCCAATAATGACCCAGCCTGACCCTCACTGCTGTCCAATAACACAACAGCCTGACCCTCACTGCCATCGAATAACGCCCCAGCCTGAACCTCACCACTGTCCAATAATGCCCCAGCCTAACCCTCACTGCCCTCCAATAACACCCCAGCCTGACCCTCATTGCTGTCCAATAACACCCCAGCCTGACCCTCACTGCTGTCCAATAATGCCCCAGACTGATACTCATCACTGTCTAATAACGTCCCAGCCTGACCCTCACCACTGTCTAATAACCCCCCATCCTGGCGCTCACCACTGTCCAATAATGCCCCAGCCTAACTCTCACTGCTGTAAAATAATGCCCCAGCCTGAACCTCACCACTGTCCAATAACGCCCCAGCCTGACACTCGCTGCTGTCCAATATCGCACCAGCCTGGCCCTCACCACCGTCCAATAATGCCTCCGCCTGACCCTCACTGCCGTCGAACAACGCCCCAGCCTGAACCTCATCACTGTCCAATAATGCCCCAGCCTAACCCTCACTGCTGTCCAATAATGGCCCAGCCTGACCCTCATGATTGTCCAATAATTCCCCAGCCTGACCCTCACCACTGTCCAATAATACCCCAGCCTGAACCTCACCACAATCCAATAACGCCCCAGCCTGGCTCTCACCACTGCCCAAAAATGCCTCAGCCTGACTCTCACTGCTGTCCAATAACGCCCCAGCCTGAACCTCACCACAATCCAATAACGCCCGGCCTGACTCTCACCACTGTCCAATAATGCCCCAGCCTGACCCTAACTGCTGTCCAATAATACCCCAGCCTGACCCTCACCACTGTCCAATTATGCCCCAACCTGACCCTCAACACCGTCCAATAATGCCCCAGCCTGAACCTCACCACTGTCCAATGATGCCCCAGCCTGACCATCACCACTGTCCAATAAGGCCCAAGCCTGACACTCACCCCTGTCCAATAAAGCAGCAGCCAGACCCTCACCACTGTCCAATAACGCCCCAGCCTGACCCTCACTGCTGTCCAATAACACACCAGCCTGACCCTCACTGCCGTCCAATAACACCCCAGCCTGACCTTCACCACTGTCCAATAATGCCCCAGCCTGACCCTCACTGTCGTCCAATAACACCCAAGCCTGACCCTCACCACTGTCCATTAATGCCCCAGACTGACCCTCACCGCTGTCCAATAATTCCCCAGCCTTACCCTCACTGCAGTCCAATAATGTCACATCCTGACCCTCACCACTGTCCAATAATGACCCAGCCT
>NW_027311720.1:0-15387 GCF_047496795.1 Chiloscyllium punctatum
TGGGGACTTATTTCCACAGGGAGAGGGGAGAATGGGGGACTCACTCCCACAGACAGCGGGAAGAATGGGCGACTCAATCCCATAGGGATAGGGGAGAATGGGGTGTCACTCCCACAGGGAGAGGGGGGAATGGGGGACTCATTCCCACAATGAGAGGGGGACTCACTCCCACAGAGAGAGAGGAGAATGGGGGACTCGCTCCCAAAGGGAGAGGGGAGAATGGGGGACTCACTCCCACAGTGAGTGGGGGAGAATGGGGGATTCACTCCCACAGGGAGAGGGGAGAATGGAGTCGCGCTTCCACAGGGAGAGGGGAGAATGGGGAACTCACTCCCACAGGGATAGGGGAAAATGGGGAACTCACTCCCACAGGGAGCGGGGGGAATGGGGGAACTCACTACCACAGGGAGAGGGAGAATGGGGAACTCGCTCCTATAGGGAGAAGGAAGAATGAGGTCTTGCTCCCACAGGGAGAGGGGAGAATGGGGAACACACTCCCACAGGGAGAGGGGAGAATGGGGGACACACTCCACAGGGAGAGGGGAGAATGGGGGCCCTCACTCCCACAGGGAGAGGGGATAATGGGGGACTCGCTCCCACAGGGAGAGGGGAGAATGGGGGACTCACTCCCACAGGGGAGAGGGGAGAATGGGCGACTCGCTCCCACAGGGAGAGGGGAGAATGGGGGACTTGATCCCGCAGGGAGAGGGGAGAATGGGGAATCACTCCCACAGGGAGAGGGGAGAATGGAGGACTCACTCCTACAGGGAGAGGGGAGAATGGGGGACTCACTCCCACAGGGAGAGGGGAGAATGGGGAATCACTCCCACAGGGAGAGGGGAGAATGGGGGACTCGCTCCCACAGAGAGAGGGGAGAATGGGGACTCGTTCCCACAGGGAGAGGGGAGAATGGGGGACTCGCTCTCACAGGGAGAGGGGAATGGGGGACTCGCTCTCACAGGGAGAGGGGGGAATGGGGGACTCACTCCCACATGGAGAGGGGAGAATGGGGGACTCACTCCCACAGGGAGAGGGGGGAATGGGGGACTCACTCCCACAGGGAGAGGGGGGAATGGGGGACTCACTCCCACAGGGAGAGGGGGGAATGGGGGACTCACTCCCACAGGAGAGGGGAGAATGGGGTACTCACTCCCACAGGGAGAGGGGAGAATGGGGGACTCACTCCCACAGGGAGAGGGAAGAATGGGGTCTCACTCCCACTGGGAGAGGGAAGAATGGGGTCTCACTCCCACTGGGAGAGAGGAGAATGGGGTCTCGCTCCCACAGGGAGAGGGGAGAATGGGGTACTCACTCCCACAGGGAGAGGGGAGAATGGGGTACTCACTCCCACAGGGAGAGGGTAGAATAGGGGAATTGATCCCACAGGAAGAGGGGAGAATTGGGGACTCACTCCCAAAATTAGGGGGGAGAATGGGGGACTTATTTCCACAGGGAGAGGGGGAGAATGGGGGACTCACTCCCACGGAGAGGAGAATGGGGGACTCACTCCCACAGACAGCGGGAAGAATGGGCGACTCAATCCCATAGGGATAGGGGAGAATGGGGTGTCACTCCCACAGGGAGAGGGGATAATGGGGGGGACTCACTCCCACAGGGACAAGGGATAATGGGGGACTCGCTCCCACAGGGAGAGGGGAGAATGGGGGACTCACTCCCACAGGGAGAGGGGAGAATGGGCGACTCGCTCCCACAGGGAGAGGGGAGAATGGGGGACTTGATCCCGCAGGGAGAGGGGAGAATGGGGAATCACTCCCACAGGGAGAGGGGAGAATGGGCGACTCGCTCCCACAGGGAGAGGGGAGAATGGGGGACTTATTTCCACAGGGAGAGGGGAGAATGGGGGACTCACTCCCACGGAGAGGAGAATGGGGACTCACTCCCACAGACAGCGGGAAGAATGGGCGACTCAATCCCATAGGGATAGGGGAGAATGGGGTGTCACTCCCACAGGGAGAGGGGATAATGGGGGGGACTCACTCCCACAGGGACAAGGGATAATGGGGGACTCGCTCCCACAGGGAGAGGGGAGAATGGGGGACTCACTCCCACAGGGAGAGGGGAGAATGGGCGACTCGCTCCCACAGGGAGAGGGGAGAATGGGGGACTTGATCCCGCAGGGAGAGGGGAGAATGGGGAATCACTCCCACAGGGAGAGGGGAGAATGGAGGACTCACTCCTACAGGGAGAGGGGAGAATGGGGGACTCACTCCCACAGGGAGAGGGGAGAATGGGGACTCGCTCCACAGAGAGAGGGGAGAATGGGGACTCGTTCCCACAGGGAGAGGGGAGAATGGGGGACTCGCTCTCACAGGGAGAGGGGAGAATGGGGGACTCGTTCCCACAGAGAGAGAGGAGAATGGGGGACTCACTCCCACAGGGAGAGGGAGAATGGGGGACTCACTCCCACAGGGAGAGGGGAGAATGGGGGACTCACTCCCACAGGGAGAGGGGAGAATGGGGGACTCGTTCCCACAGGGAGAGGGGAGAATGGGGGACTTGATCCCACAGGGAGAGGGGAGAATGGGGGACTCACTCTCACAGGGAGAGGGGAGAATGGGGGACCCACTCCCACAGGGAGAGGGGAGAATGGGGGATTCACTCCCACAGAGAGAGAGGAGAATGGGGGACTCGTTCCCACAGGGAGAGGGGAGAATGGGGGACTCGCTCCCACAGGGAGAGGGCAGAATGGGGGACTCACTCCCACAGAGAGAGGAGAATGGGGACTCGTTCCCACAGGGAGAGGGGAGATGGGGGACACGCTCTCACAGGGAGAGGGGGGAATGGGGGACTCGCTCTCCCAGGGAGAGGGGGGGAATGGGGGACTCACTCCCACATGGAGAGGGGAGAATGGGGGACTCACTCCCACAGGGAGAGGGGGGAATGGGGGACTTACTCCCACAAGGAGAGGGGGGAATGGGGGTCTCACTCCCACAGGGAGAGGGGAGAATGGGGAACTTGTTCCCACAGGGAGAGGGGAGAATGGGGTCTCGCTCCCACAGTGAGAGGGGAGAATGGGGGACTCACTCCCACAGGGAGAGGGGGGAATGGGGGACTCACTCCCACAGGGAGACGGGAGAATGAGGGACTCGCTCCCACTGGAAGCAGGGAGAATGGGGGACTCACTCCCACAGGGAGAGGGGAGAATGGGGTCTCGTTCCCACAGTGAGAGGGGAGAATGGGGGACTCACTCCCACAGGGAGAGGGGAGAATGGGGGATTCACTCCCACAGGGAGAGGGGAGAATGGGGTACTCACTCCCACAGGGAGAGGGGAGAATAGGGGAATTGATCCCACAGGAAGAGGGGAGAATTGGGGACTCACTCCCACAATTAGGGGGGAGAATGGGGGACTTATTTCCACAGGGAGAGGGGAGAATGGGGGACTCACTCCCACGGAGAGGAGAATGGGGGACTCACTCCCACAGACAGCGGGAAGAATGGGCGACTCAATCCCATAGGGATAGGGGAGAATGGGGTGTCACTCCCACAGGGAGAGGGGGGAATGGGGGACTCATTCCCACAATGAGAGGGGGACTCACTCCCACAGAGAGAGAGGAGAATGGGGGACTCGCTCCCAAAGGGAGAGGGGAGAATGGGGGACTCACTCCCACAGTGAGTGGGGGAGAATGGGGGATTCACTCCCACAGGGAGAGGGGAGAATGGAGTCGCGCTTCCACAGGGAGAGGGGAGAATGGGGAACTCACTCCCACAGGGATAGGGGAAAATGGGGAACTCACTCCCACAGGGAGCGGGGGGAATGGGGGAACTCACTACCACAGGGAGAGGGGAGAATGGGGAACTCGCTCCTATAGGGAGAAGGAAGAATGAGGTCTTGCTCCCACAGGGAGAGGGGAGAATGGGGGACACACTCCCACAGGGAGAGGGGAGAATGGGGGACACACTCCCACAGGGAGAGGGGAGAATGGGGGCCTCACTCCCACAGGGAGAGGGGATAATGGGGGACTCGCTCCCACAGGGAGAGGGGAGAATGGGGGACTCACTCCCACAGGGAGAGGGGAGAATGGGCGACTCGCTCCCACAGGGAGAGGGGAGAATGGGGGACTTGATCCCGCAGGGAGAGGGGAGAATGGGGAATCACTCCCACAGGGAGAGGGGAGAATGGAGGACTCACTCCTACAGGGAGAGGGGAGAATGGGGGACTCACTCCCACAGGGAGAGGGGAGAATGGGGAATCACTCCCACAGGGAGAGGGGAGAATGGGGGACTCGCTCCCACAGAGAGAGGGGAGAATGGGGATTCGTTCCCACAGGGAGAGGGGAGAATGGGGGACTCGCTCTCACAGGGAGAGGGGGGAATGGGGGACTCGCTCTCACAGGGAGAGGGGGGAATGGGGGACTCACTCCCACATGGAGAGGGGAGAATGGGGGACTCACTCCCACAGGGAGAGGGGCGAATGGGGGACTCACTCCCACAGGGAGAGGGGGGAATGGGGGACTCACTCCCACAGGGAGAGGGGGGAATGGGGGACTCACTCCCACAGGGAGAGGGGAGAATGGGGTACTCACTCCCACAGGGAGAGGGGAGAATGGGGGACTCACTCCCACAGGGAGAGGGAAGAATGGGGTCTCACTCCCACTGGGAGAGGGAAGAATGGGGTCTCACTCCCACTGGGAGAGAGGAGAATGGGGTCTCGCTCCCACAGGGAGAGGGGAGAATGGGGTACTCACTCCCACAGGGAGAGGGGAGAATGGGGTACTCACTCCCACAGGGAGAGGGGAGAATAGGGGAATTGATCCCACAGGAAGAGGGGAGAATTGGGGACTCACTCCCAAAATTAGGGGGGAGAATGGGGGACTTATTTCCACAGGGAGAGGGGAGAATGGGGGACTCACTCCCACGGAGAGGAGAATGGGGGACTCACTCCCACAGACAGCGGGAAGAATGGGCGACTCAATCCCATAGGGATAGGGGAGAATGGGGTGTCACTCCCACAGGGAGTGGGGATAATGGCGGGGACTCACTCCCACAGGGACAAGGGATAATGGGGGACTCGCTCCCACAGGGAGAGGGGAGAATGGGGGACTCACTCCCACAGGGAGAGGGGAGAATGGGCGACTCGCTCCCACAGGGAGAGGGGAGAATGGGGGACTTGATCCCGCAGGGAGAGGGGAGAATGGGGAATCACTCCCACAGGGAGAGGGGAGAATGGAGGACTCACTCCTACAGGGAGAGGGGAGAATGGGGGACTCACTCCCACAGGGAGAGGGGAGAATGGGGAATCACTCCCACAGGGAGAGGGGAGAATGGGGGACTCGCTCCCACAGAGAGAGGAGAATGGGGACTCGTTCCCACAGGGAGAGGGGAGAATGGGGGACTCGCTCTCACAGGGAGAGGGGGGAATGGGGGACTCGCTCTCACAGGGAGAGGGGGGAATGGGGGACTCACTCCCACAGGGAGAGGGGGGAATGGGGGACTCACTCCCACAGGGAGAGGGGGGAATGGGGGACTCACTCCCACAGGGAGAGGGGGGAATGGGGGACTCACTCCCACAGGGAGAGGGGGGAATGGGGTACTCACTCCCACAGGGAGAGGGGAGAATGGGGGACTCACTCCCACAGGGAGAGGGAAGAATGGGGTCTCACTCCCACTGGGAGAGGGAAGAATGGGGTCTCACTCCCACTGGGAGAGAGGAGAATGGGGTCTCGCTCCCACAGGGAGAGGGGAGAATGGGGTACTCACTCCCACAGGGAGAGGGGAGAATGGGGTACTCACTCCCACAGGGAGAGGGGAGAATAGGGGAATTGATCCCACAGGAAGAGGGGAGAATTGGGGACTCACTCCCACAATTAGGGGGGAGAATGGGGGACTTATTTCCACAGGGAGAGGGGAGAATGGGGGACTCACTCCCACGGAGAGGAGAATGGGGGACTCACTCCCACAGACAGCGGGAAGAATGGGCGACTCAATCCCATAGGGATAGGGGAGAATGGGGGTGTCACTCCCACAGGGAGAGGGGGGAATGGGGGACTCATTCCCACAGGGAGAGGGGAGAATGGGGGACTCACTCCCACAGGGAGAGGGGAGAATGGGGGACTCACTCCCACAGGGAGAGGGGAGAATGGGGGACTCACTCCCACAGGGAGAGGGGAGAATGGGGGACTCGTTCCCACAGGGAGAGGGGAGAATGGGGGACTTGATCCCACAGGGAGAGGGGAGAATGGGGGACTCACTCTCACAGGGAGAGGGGAGAATGGGGGACCCACTCCCACAGGGAGAGGGGAGAATGGGGGATTCACTCCCACAGAGAGAGAGGAGAATGGGGGACTCGTTCCCACAGGGAGAGGGGAGAATGGGGGACTCGCTCCCACAGGGAGAGGGCAGAATGGGGGACTCACTCCCACAGAGAGAGGAGAATGGGGACTCGTTCCCACAGGGAGAGGGGAGATGGGGGACACGCTCTCACAGGGAGAGGGGGGAATGGGGGACTCGCTCTCCCAGGAGAGGGGGGAATGGGGGACTCACTCCCACATGGAGAGGGGAGAATGGGGGACTCACTCCCACAGGGAGAGGGGGGAATGGGGGACTTACTCCCACAAGGAGAGGGGGGAATGGGGGTCTCACTCCCACAGGGAGAGGGGAGAATGGGGAACTTGTTCCCACAGGGAGAGGGGAGAATGGGGTCTCGCTCCCACAGTGAGAGGGGAGAATGGGGGACTCACTCCCACAGGGAGAGGGGGGAATGGGGGACTCACTCCCACAGGGAGACGGGAGAATGAGGGACTCGCTCCCACTGGAAGCAGGGAGAATGGGGGGACTCACTCCCACAGGGAGAGGGGAGAATGGGGTCTCGTTCCCACAGTGAGAGGGGAGAATGGGGGACTCACTCCCACAGGGAGAGGGGAGAATGGGGGACTCACTCCCACAGGGAGAGGGGAGAATGGGGGACTCACTCCCACAGGGAGAGGGGAGAATGGGGGACTCACTCCCACAGGGAGAGGGGAGAATGGGGGACTCGTTCCCACAGGGAGAGGGGAGAATGGGGGACTTGATCCCACAGGGAGAGGGGAGAATGGGGGACTCACTCTCACAGGGAGAGGGGAGAATGGGGGACCCACTCCCACAGGGAGAGGGGAGAATGGGGGATTCACTCCCACAGAGAGAGAGGAGAATGGGGGACTCGTTCCCACAGGGAGAGGGGAGAATGGGGGACTCGCTCCCACAGGGAGAGGGCAGAATGGGGGACTCACTCCCACAGAGAGAGGAGAATGGGGACTCGTTCCCACAGGGAGAGGGGAGATGGGGGACACGCTCTCACAGGGAGAGGGGGGAATGGGGGACTCACTCCCACAGGGAGAGGGGGGAATGGGGGACTCACTCCCACAGGGAGAGGGGGGAATGGGGGACTCACTCCCACAGGGAGAGGGGGGAATGGGGTACTCACTCCCACAGGGAGAGGGGAGAATGGGGGACTCACTCCCACAGGGAGAGGGAAGAATGGGGTCTCACTCCCACTGGGAGAGGGAAGAATGGGGTCTCACTCCCACTGGGAGAGAGGAGAATGGGGTCTCGCTCCCACAGGGAGAGGGGAGAATGGGGTACTCACTCCCACAGGGAGAGGGGAGAATGGGGTACTCACTCCCACAGGGAGAGGGGAGAATAGGGGAATTGATCCCACAGGAAGAGGGGAGAATTGGGGACTCACTCCCACAATTAGGGGGGAGAATGGGGGACTTATTTCCACAGGGAGAGGGGAGAATGGGGGACTCACTCCCACGGAGAGGAGAATGGGGGACTCACTCCCACAGACAGCGGGAAGAATGGGCGACTCAATCCCATAGGGATAGGGGAGAATGGGGTGTCACTCCCACAGGGAGAGGGGGGAATGGGGGACTCATTCCCACAGGGAGAGGGGAGAATGGGGGACTCACTCCCACAGGGAGAGGGGAGAATGGGGGACTCACTCCCACAGGGAGAGGGGAGAATGGGGGACTCACTCCCACAGGGAGAGGGGAGAATGGGGGACTCGTTCCCACAGGGAGAGGGGAGAATGGGGGACTTGATCCCACAGGGAGAGGGGAGAATGGGGGACTCACTCTCACAGGGAGAGGGGAGAATGGGGGACCCACTCCCACAGGGAGAGGGGAGAATGGGGGATTCACTCCCACACAGAGAGAGGAGAATGGGGGACTCGTTCCCACAGGGAGAGGGGAGAATGGGGGACTCGCTCCCACAGGGAGAGGGCAGAATGGGGGACTCACTCCCACAGAGAGAGGAGAATGGGGACTCGTTCCCACAGGGAGAGGGGAGATGGGGGACACGCTCTCACAGGGAGAGGGGGGGAATGGGGGACTCGCTCTCCCAGGGAGAGGGGGGAATGGGGGACTCACTCCCACATGGAGAGGGGAGAATGGGGGACTCACTCCCACAGGGAGAGGGGGGAATGGGGGACTTACTCCCACAAGGAGAGGGGGGAATGGGGGTCTCACTCCCACAGGGAGAGGGGAGAATGGGGAACTTGTTCCCACAGGGAGAGGGGAGAATGGGGTCTCGCTCCCACAGTGAGAGGGGAGAATGGGGGACTCACTCCCACAGGGAGAGGGGGGAATGGGGGACTCACTCCCACAGAGAGAGAGGAGAATGGGGGACTCGTTCCCACAGGGAGAGGGGAGAATGGGGGACTCGCTCCCACAGGGAGAGGGCAGAATGGGGGACTCACTCCCACAGAGAGAGGAGAATGGGGACTCGTTCCCACAGGGAGAGGGGAGATGGGGGACACGCTCTCACAGGGAGAGGGGGGAATGGGGGACTCGCTCTCCCAGGGAGAGGGGGGAATGGGGGACTCACTCCCACATGGAGAGGGGAGAATGGGGGACTCACTCCCACAGGGAGAGGGGGGAATGGGGGACTTACTCCCACAAGGAGAGGGGGGAATGGGGGTCTCACTCCCACAGGGAGAGGGGAGAATGGGGAACTTGTTCCCACAGGGAGAGGGGAGAATGGGGTCTCGCTCCCACAGTGAGAGGGGAGAATGGGGGACTCACTCCCACAGGGAGAGGGGGGAATGGGGGACTCACTCCCACAGGGAGACGGGAGAATGAGGGACTCGCTCCCACTGGAAGCAGGGAGAATGGGGGACTCACTCCCACAGGGAGAGGGGAGAATGGGGTCTCGTTCCCACAGTGAGAGGGGAGAATGGGGGACTCACTCCCACAGGGAGAGGGGAGAATGGGGGATTCACTCCCACAGGGAGAGGGGAGAATGGGGTACTCACTCCCACAGGGAGAGGGGAGAATAGGGGAATTGATCCCACAGGAAGAGGGGAGAATTGGGGACTCACTCCCACAATTAGGGGGGAGAATGGGGGACTTATTTCCACAGGGAGAGGGGAGAATGGGGGACTCACTCCCACGGAGAGGAGAATGGGGGACTCACTCCCACAGACAGCGGGAAGAATGGGCGACTCAATCCCATAGGGATAGGGGAGAATGGGGTGTCACTCCCACAGGGAGAGGGGGGAATGGGGGACTCATTCCCACAATGAGAGGGGGACTCACTCCCACAGAGAGAGAGGAGAATGGGGGACTCGCTCCCAAAGGGAGAGGGGAGAATGGGGGACTCACTCCCACAGTGAGTGGGGGAGAATGGGGGATTCACTCCCACAGGGAGAGGGGAGAATGGAGTCGCGCTTCCACAGGGAGAGGGGAGAATGGGGAACTCACTCCCACAGGGATAGGGGAAAATGGGGAACTCACTCCCACAGGGAGCGGGGGGAATGGGGGAACTCACTACCACAGGGAGAGGGGAGAATGGGGAACTCGCTCCTATAGGGAGAAGGAAGAATGAGGTCTTGCTCCCACAGGGAGAGGGGAGAATGGGGGACACACTCCCACAGGGAGAGGGGAGAATGGGGGACACACTCCCACAGGGAGAGGGGAGAATGGGGGCCTCACTCCCACAGGGAGAGGGGATAATGGGGGACTCGCTCCCACAGGGAGAGGGGAGAATGGGGGACTCACTCCCACAGGGAGAGGGGAGAATGGGCGACTCGCTCCCACAGGGAGAGGGGAGAATGGGGGACTTGATCCCGCAGGGAGAGGGGAGAATGGGGAATCACTCCCACAGGGAGAGGGGAGAATGGAGGACTCACTCCTACAGGGAGAAGGGAGAATGGGGGACTCACTCCCACAGGGAGAGGGGAGAATGGGGAATCACTCCCACAGGGAGAGGGGAGAATGGGGGACTCGCTCCCACAGAGAGAGGGGAGAATGGGGACTCGTTCCCACAGGGAGAGGGGAGAATGGGGGACTCGCTCTCACAGGGAGAGGGGGGAATGGGGGACTCGCTCTCACAGGGAGAGGGGGGAATGGGGGACTCACTCCCACATGGAGAGGGGAGAATGGGGGACTCACTCCCACAGGGAGAGGGGCGAATGGGGGACTCACTCCCACAGGGAGAGGGGGGAATGGGGGACTCACTCCCACAGGGAGAGGGGGGAATGGGGGACTCACTCCCACAGGGAGAGGGGAGAATGGGGTACTCACTCCCACAGGGAGAGGGGAGAATGGGGGACTCACTCCCACAGGGAGAGGGAAGAATGGGGTCTCACTCCCACTGGGAGAGGGAAGAATGGGGTCTCACTCCCACTGGGAGAGAGGAGAATGGGGTCTCGCTCCCACAGGGAGAGGGGAGAATGGGGTACTCACTCCCACAGGGAGAGGGGAGAATGGGGTACTCACTCCCACAGGGAGAGGGGAGAATAGGGGAATTGATCCCACAGGAAGAGGGGAGAATTGGGGACTCACTCCCAAAATTAGGGGGGAGAATGGGGGACTTATTTCCACAGGGAGAGGGGAGAATGGGGGACTCACTCCCACGGAGAGGAGAATGGGGGACTCACTCCCACAGACAGCGGGAAGAATGGGCGACTCAATCCCATAGGGATAGGGGAGAATGGGGTGTCACTCCCACAGGGAGAGGGGATAATGGCGGGGACTCACTCCCACAGGGACAAGGGATAATGGGGGACTCGCTCCCACAGGGAGAGGGGAGAATGGGGGACTCACTCCCACAGGGAGAGGGGAGAATGGGCGACTCGCTCCCACAGGGAGAGGGGAGAATGGGGGACTTGATCCCGCAGGGAGAGGGGAGAATGGGGAATCACTCCCACAGGGAGAGGGGAGAATGGAGGACTCACTCCTACAGGGAGAGGGGAGAATGGGGGACTCACTCCCACAGGGAGAGGGGAGAATGGGGAATCACTCCCACAGGGAGAGGGGAGAATGGGGGACTCGCTCCCACAGAGAGAGGAGAATGGGGACTCGTTCCCACAGGGAGAGGGGAGAATGGGGGACTCGCTCTCACAGGGAGAGGGGGGAATGGGGGACTCGCTCTCACAGGGAGAGGGGGGAATGGGGGACTCACTCCCACAGGGAGAGGGGGGAATGGGGGACTCACTCCCACAGGGAGAGGGGGGAATGGGGGACTCACTCCCACAGGGAGAGGGGGGAATGGGGGACTCACTCCCACAGGGAGAGGGGGGAATGGGGTACTCACTCCCACAGGGAGAGGGGAGAATGGGGGACTCACTCCCACAGGGAGAGGGAAGAATGGGGTCTCACTCCCACTGGGAGAGGGAAGAATGGGGTCTCACTCCCACTGGGAGAGAGGAGAATGGGGTCTCGCTCCCACAGGGAGAGGGGAGAATGGGGTACTCACTCCCACAGGAGAGGGGAGAATGGGGTACTCACTCCCACAGGGAGAGGGGAGAATAGGGGAATTGATCCCACAGGAAGAGGGGAGAATTGGGGACTCACTCCCACAATTAGGGGGGAGAATGGGGGACTTATTTCCACAGGGAGAGGGGAGAATGGGGGACTCACTCCCCCCCCCCCCCCCCCCCCCCCCCCCCCCCCCCCCACGGAGAGGAGAATGGGGGACTCACTCCCACAGACAGCGGGAAGAATGGGCGACTCAATCCCATAGGGATAGGGGAGAATGGGGTGTCACTCCCACAGGGAGAGGGGGGAATGGGGGACTCATTCCCACAGGGAGAGGGGAGAATGGGGGACTCACTCCCACAGGGAGAGGGGAGAATGGGGGACTCACTCCCACAGGGAGAGGGGAGAATGGGGGACTCACTCCCACAGGGAGAGGGGAGAATGGGGGACTCGTTCCCACAGGGAGAGGGGAGAATGGGGGACTTGATCCCACAGGGAGAGGGGAGAATGGGGGACTCACTCTCACAGGGAGAGGGGAGAATGGGGGACCCACTCCCACAGGGAGAGGGGAGAATGGGGGATTCACTCCCACAGAGAGAGAGGAGAATGGGGGACTCGTTCCCACAGGGAGAGGGGAGAATGGGGGACTCGCTCCCACAGGGAGAGGGCAGAATGGGGGACTCACTCCCACAGAGAGAGGAGAATGGGGACTCGTTCCCACAGGGAGAGGGGAGATGGGGGACACGCTCTCACAGGGAGAGGGGGGAATGGGGGACTCGCTCTCCCAGGGAGAGGGGGGAATGGGGGACTCACTCCCACATGGAGAGGGGAGAATGGGGGACTCACTCCCACAGGGAGAGGGGGGAATGGGGGACTTACTCCCACAAGGAGAGGGGGGAATGGGGGTCTCACTCCCACAGGGAGAGGGGAGAATGGGGAACTTGTTCCCACAGGGAGAGGGGAGAATGGGGTCTCGCTCCCACAGTGAGAGGGGAGAATGGGGGACTCACTCCCACAGGGAGAGGGGGGAATGGGGGACTCACTCCCACAGGGAGACGGGAGAATGAGGGACTCGCTCCCACTGGAAGCAGGGAGAATGGGGGACTCACTCCCACAGGGAGAGGGAGAATGGGGTCTCGTTCCCACAGTGAGAGGGGAGAATGGGGGACTCACTCCCACAGGGAGAGGGGAGAATGGGGGATTCACTCCCACAGGGAGAGGGGAGAATGGGGTACTCACTCCCACAGGGAGAGGGGAGAATAGGGGAATTGATCCCACAGGAAAGAGGGGAGAATTGGGGACTCACTCCCACAATTAGGGGGGAGAATGGGGGACTTATTTCCACAGGGAGAGGGGAGGAATGGGGGACTCACTCCCACGGAGAGGAGAATGGGGGACTCACTCCACAGACAGCGGGAAGAATGGGCGACTCAATCCCATAGGGATAGGGGAGAATGGGGTGTCACTCCCACAGGGAGAGGGGGGAATGGGGGACTCATTCCCACAATGAGAGGGGGACTCACTCCCACAGAGAGAGAGGAGAATGGGGGACTCGCTCCCAAAGGGAGAGGGGAGAATGGGGGACTCACTCCCACAGTGAGTGGGGGAGAATGGGGGATTCACTCCCACAGGGAGAGGGGAGAATGGAGTCGCGCTTCCACAGGGAGAGGGGGAGAATGGGGAACTCACTCCCACAGGGATAGGGGAAAATGGGGGAACTCACTCCCACAGGGGAGCGGGGGGAATGGGGGAACTCACTACCACAGGGAGAGGGGAGAATGGGGAACTCGCTCCTATAGGGAGAAGAAGAATGAGGTCTTGCTCCCACAGGGAGAGGGGAGAATGGGGGACACACTCCCACAGGGAGAGGGGAGAATGGGGGACACACTCCCACAGGGAGAGGGGAGAATGGGGGCCTCACTCCACAGGGAGAGGGGATAATGGGGGACTCGCTCCCACAGGGAGAGGGGAGAATGGGGGACTCACTCCCACAGGGAGAGGGGAGAATGGGCGACTCGCTCCCACAGGGAGAGGGGAGAATGGGGGACTTGATCCCGCAGGGAGAGGGGAGAATGGGGAATCACTCCCACAGGGAGAGGGGAGAATGGAGGACTCACTCCTACAGGGAGAGGGGAGAATGGGGACTCACTCCCACAGGGAGAGGGGAGAATGGGGAATCACTCCCACAGGGAGAGGGGAGAATGGGGGACTCGCTCCCACAGAGAGAGGGGAGAATGGGGACTCGTTCCCACAGGGAGAGGGGAGAATGGGGGACTCGCTCTCACAGGGAGAGGGGGAATGGGGGACTCGCTCTCACAGGGAGAGGGGGGAATGGGGGACTCACTCCCACAATGGAGAGGGGAGAATGGGGGACTCACTCCCACAGGGAGAGGGGCGAATGGAGGGACTCACTCCCACAGGGAGAGGGGGGAATGGGGGACTCACTCCCACAGGGAGAGGGGGGAATGGGGGACTCACTCCCACAGGGAGAGGGGAGAATGGGGTACTCACTCCCACAGGGAGAGGGAGAATGGGGGACTCACTCCCACAGGGAGAGGGAAGAATGGGGTCTCACTCCCACTGGGAGAGGGAAGAATGGGGTCTCACTCCCACTGGGAGAGAGGAGAATGGGGTCTCGCTCCCACAGGGAGAGGGGAGAATGGGGTACTCACTCCCACAGGGAGAGGGGAGAATGCGGGTACTCACTCCCACAGGGAGAGGGGAGAATAGGGGAATTGATCCCACAGGAAGAGGGGAGAATTGGGGACTCACTCCCAAAATTAGGGGGGAGAATGGGGGACTTATTTCCACAGGGAGGAGGGGAGAATGGGGGACTCACTCCCACGGAGAGGAGAATGGGGGACTCACCTCCACAGACAGCGGGAAGAATGGGCGACTCAATCCCATAGGGATAGGGGAGAATGGGGTGTCCACTCCCACAGGGAGAGGGGATAATGGCGGGACTCACTCCCACAGGGACAAGGGATAATGGGGGACTCGCTCCCCACAGGGAGAGGGGAGAATGGGGGACTCACTCCCACAGGGAGAGGGGAGAATGGGCGACTCGCTCCCACAGGGAGAGGGGAGAAATGGGGGGACTTGATCCCGCAGGGAGAGGGGAGAATGGGGAATCACTCCCACAGGGAGAGGGGAGAATGGAGGACTCACTCCTACAGGGAGAGGGAGAATGGGGGACTCACTCCCACAGGGAGAGGGGAGAATGGGGAATCACTCCCACAGGGAGAGGGGAGAATGGGGGACTCGCTCCCACAGAGAGAGGAGAATGGGGACTCGTTCCCACAGGGAGAGGGGAGAATGGGGGACTCTGCTCCTCACAGGGAGAGGGGGGGAATGGGGGACTCGCTCTCACAGGGAGAGGGGGAATGGGGACTCACTCCCACAGGGAGAGGGGGGAATGGGGGACTCACTCCCACAGGGGGAGGAGGGAGGGGGGAATGGGGGACTCACTCCCACAGGGAGAGGGGGGGAATGGGGGACTCACTCCCACAGGGAGAGGGGGGAATGGGGTACTCACTCCCACAGGGAGAGGGGAGAATGGGGGACTCACTCCCACAGGGAGTGGGAAGAATGGGGGTCTCACTCCCACTGGGAGAGGGAAGAATGGGGTCTCACTCCCACTGGGAGAGAGGAGAATGGGGTCTCGCTCCCACAGGGAGAGGGGAGAATGGG
>NW_027311721.1:0-15347 GCF_047496795.1 Chiloscyllium punctatum
AAACCGAGTCTGGTGTGGGAAAATGATAGAGTACATGGAACATAGAACATAGTTAGTAAATGGTTTAGCAGAAATTATTGTGACTGAAAGTAATGGTCATAGACAACACTAACATAGATTTATGAAATGGGAATTATGTTTGAAAAACAAACTGGGAGACAAATGAAAGAGAAGCAATGATGTAAAACATTATTATTTTTTAGAAAAATGTTGGTAAAGCTCCAAGCTCAATTTGCAAAATCAAATCTGAGTGGATTGGGGCGAATATATGGATATGTTTCTAGAATGGGACAGCTGGCAGGAAACAGTGCATAGAAATAAACAGACTCGTCAAGCAACAGCCTGACATTGTCTGAAAGGTATGATTCTGTGAGTATGACTATGTCCCAGACTCCCCATCACCTTCCCCAGATCTCCTGTCTCATCAGCAGGACGGACACAGCAAAAGTGGTGGTACAGTGTGATACAGTTGGAAGGGAATTGCTCTTAGAGTCCTCAACAGTGACTCTGTATCCCATGAAGTCTCATGGCATTAGTTTGCACATGGGAGAGGAAACTTTCTGCTGATTACCATGTACCAGCCTCTCTCAATTGATGAATCAGTACTCCTCCATGCTGACCAACACTTGGAGGAAGCACTGAGGGTAGCACGTACGCAAGATGTACTCTGGGTGGGGGATTTCAATGTTCACCACCAACAGTATCTCAGCTACAGCATTACTGATCGAGCTGGCCAGGTCCTAAAGGATATAACTGGCGGCAGGTGGTGAAGGAACCAACAAGTGGAAAATACATACTTGACCACAGCCTTACTAATCTGCCACTTACAGAAGTATCTGTCCATGACAGTATCAGTAAGAGTGCCCACCGCATAGTCATTGTGGAGATAAAGTCACACCTGCATATTGAGAATAACCTCCACCGTTTTGGGTGGTACTATCACGGTGCTTAATAGGACAGACTTCGAACAGATCTAGCAGCTCAAATCTGGATGTCCATAAGGTGTTTTGGGTCATCAATAGCAGTGGAATTGTACTCCCGCATAACCTCATGGCCTGGCATCTCCCCCTCGCAACAATTGCCATCAATCCAGAGGATCATCATTGGTTCAATGGAGTGTGCAGGATGGCAGGAGCAGCACCTGGCATACCTGACAATGAGGTGTCAGCCTGGTGAAACTACCAATCAGGACTACTTGTGCGCCAAACAGCACAAGCAGTAAGTGATAGACAGAGCTAAGTGATCCCACAAGCACCAGTTCAGATCTAAGTTCTGCAGTCCTTCCACATCTAGTCGAGAAACGTTGGGGACAATTAAACAATTCACTGGAGGAAGAGATTCCACAAATAACCCCTTCCTCCATGATGGAAGAGCCCAGCCCTTCAGTGTATAAGATAAGGCTGATATATTCGCAACAATCTTCAGCCAGAAGTGCTGAGTGGATGATCCATTTCAGCCCCCTCCAGTGGTCCTCAGCAATTCAGTTACCAGTCATCAACCAATTTGGTTCAGTCCACACGATATACAGAAACGATTGGAGATACTGGCTACTCCATAGGGTCCATAATCTGACAACATTCTGGCAATAGTACTGAAAACCTGTGCTCCATAACTTGCCACTCCCCGAGCCAAACTGTTTCAATACAGTTACAACAATGGATTTTCCTCATTATGTGGAAAATTACCCCAAGTATCTCCTGGATATAAAAAGGAGAACAAATCCAATCCGGCCAAATACCACCCCATCAGTCTTCTCTCGATCATCAGTAAAGTGGTGGACGGTCTCAGTGCTTTTAAGCAGCGTCTTCTCAGCAATACCCCGATCAATGACGCCCAGTTTGGGCTCCACCAGGGCCACTCAGCTCCTGACCTCATTACCGTGGTTCAAACATGGACAAAAGAGCTGAATTCCAGAGGTGGGGTGAGAGTGACAGCCCTTTAAGTCAAGGCTGCATTCGACCCTGTGTGGTATCAAGGGGCCTTAGCAAAACTGGATTCAATGGGTATCAGAGGGAAACTCCCCGCTGGTTAGAATCATACCTGAAACGTAGGAAGATGGTCATGGTTGATGAAGGTCAGTCAACTCAGCTCCAAATCTGTAGGAGTCCCTCAGGCAGTGGCCGAAAACTTCTTCAGGGCTGCTTCATTAATGACCTTCCCTCCATTTTAAGGTCAGCAGTGGGGATGTTCGCCAAAGATTGTACAATGTTCTGCAACATTTGTGGCTCCTCAGATACTGAAGCAGTCCATGTTCAAACGTGACAAGATCTGGAGAGTATCCAGGCTGACAAGTGGCAAGTAATATTCAGCCCACAGGAATGCCAGACCGTGACCATGACAATTAAAATACAATCTAATCTGCCCCTTGGCATTCAATGGTGTTACTATCACTGAATCCCCAGTATCAAATTTCTGGTGGGTAATCATTGCTCAGAAACTCACTGGTCTCGCCACATGAACACAGTAACTATAAGAGCAGGTCCGAAGCTAGGAATACTGCGGTGAGTAACTCACATCCTGACTTCCAAAAGTCTGTCCATCATCGACAATGCATAAGTCAGAGGTGTTATAGGAGACTCCCAATTTGCCTGGATGAGTGCAGCCCCAACAACATTCAAGAAGCTTTATACCATCCAGGACAAAGCAGCCAGTTTGACTGTCCCTTCACCCACAATGCTCCACCATCAACGCTCAGCAGCAGCAGCAGTGTTTTACTATCTACATGCTGCAATGAAATGATTCACCAAAGATCCTCAGAGACCATCTTCCCAACTCACAACCACGTCTATCTAGAAGGACAAGGGCTGCAGATGTATGGGAATACCATCATCTTCAGGTTCCCTCCAAGCCATTCAGCATCCTGTCTTGGAAATATATCACCGCTCCTTCACAGTCACTGTCTGAGAATCCTGGGATTCCCTTCCTAATGGCACTGGAGGTCAACCACAGCAGGTGGACTGCAGCGTTCAACAAGGCAGCTCACCACCACCTTCTCAAGGGCAACTAGGGACAAGCAATAAATGCTGGCCCAGCCAGTGATACCCAGATTCACGAAATAAATAAATAGAAATTAACAGAGGAAGGTTGCTGAGGTGTCGCAGGGATCGGTGCTTGGGGCCCAGCTGTTCACAATGCCCTTTAAACATTTGGATGCTGGAATCAGATACAATATATCCCAGCCTGCTGACAGCACTAACGGATGTGGGATTGTGAGTGGGTGAGGAGGTTATAAAAAAGCACCGAGAAGACTAAGACAAGTGGAGTGACTGGGTAAATATGTGACAGATGGAGAACAATGTGGATAGAGGTGACGGTGTGCTCTTTGGTGGAAACGATAAATTGGCAGCCTACCATTTGGAAAGGATTGGTTGAAACATGTTGATCTACAAAGGGATGTATGCTCCTTTTTGTTGTTTCCTTCTGTATAAACCTCTGAGGCCCCTGCAGTGCAGTGAGTTCTGCAAACAGAAGTCAATACTGGGCATGGCATTGGCACGCTGACCAATGTATACAGACCCACCAAGTGGGGAGCTGTAACATTAAAAAGGACCTGCATCTCCCTGTACACCAGTCGCTGAAAGTAATATTGCAGAAACGGAAAGCAGTGAGGAAGATAAATGGTGTGTGGACTTTCATTTCAGGGGGATGTGAGTCCAGGAGAAAGGGTGTCTTACTGCAGCTGTACAGGGCCTTGGTGAGGTATCATCTCGAACATTGTGCAGTATTGTGTGCAGTTGTGGTCTCCGTACCTAATAAAGGACAAACCTGACATTGATGGAGAGCAGTGAAGGATGACCAGACTGATCTCTGGGATGACAGGCTTGTTGTGGGAGCAGACTTTGGGGTGACTGGGCCAGTATTCCATGGGGTTTAGGAAAATGAGTGGAGATCTCAGTGAAATATACAAAACTCTGACAGGGTGAGACAGATTGGAAGCAGGGATGATAATTCCCCTGGCTGGGACTTGTAAAACAAGGGGCCACAGTATTAGGTACAGGCAGTCACTCTGCATTGAGATGACAATAAATGTCTGCTGTCGCTGACTGGGGAACTTGGAGAATACGCTCGCACCTGGAAACCGAGACACTGCTTCTAAATAAGGATTTAGAGACAGTAAAGGGATGGTGGGAGAGCAGGAGTACGGTGGGGAAATGAAGGGCCAACCATCATTATATTGAATTGGGTAGCAAACTCGATGGACCAAATGTACTACAGCACTGCCTATTTTATAGCTTCCCAAGGTTACTCACATTAACGGATATGTATATCGTATGGGGTAAGTGCATTGAGGAGATTTTTTCTATGAACTAGAATGAGGAGGCTAAATGTGTTTTCCATTCCCAATGTTTCTGTGCAGTCTGTGGGAAAGCTCTGTCAATGCTGTCACAAGCTCTCAGATGTTAGGAAGGAGGTCTCGGCACGATCGACAGGACTGTGTTCCCATTCCCTTTTCCGACATTGATGCTGAGGCCGGTGTTCTGTCCGGTTTCATCCTTTCAGACCTCTGAGTAGTTTGATACAAATGAGTGCCCTTGCTTGGCAATTTCAGAGACCATTGAAATATTTATCACATGTCAGGGTCTTTGGAGTCAGTTTTAGGCCAGCCCAGGAAATCATGGGGGATTCACTTCCTAAAAGTACATTGGAGAAGGAAATTCTGTTTACAATCGATATTGGCTTCAAGGTCACTGTTACTGACCCCAGATTTGAGATCTCTATATTTTATTAATTGTTTTTAACTTCCACCCGCTGCCAGATCATTAGCCTGGTCTGGATTAGTAATCCAGTGACATTACCACAACAGCACCATCTCCACATGGGGACCTATCGGAAACCACACTGAGCAGGTTATTTCTGTGCTGCTTGAAAGCTCTGTCAAAAAGAACTCCCACCAATTTGACTGTCATGATGGGACTGAGGAGGTGATAATTGGTCAGATTGTAATTATTCCCGTTTTAGGGGACGGGACTCAGCTGAGTAATATTCCACAGTGCCAGGGAGATGTCACAGTTGGAGCTGGAATGAAACAGCTTCCCCAGGGACACGGTTTGTTGTGCAGCACAAGTCTTCAGTCCTATTGCAGGAATGGAGTCAGGACCCATTGCCTTTGTCGTATCTACTGTGTTCACCTGTTTCTTCATGTGACGTGCAGCGAATCAAATTGGTTGAAGACTGGCATCAGTGATTTTGTGGGCATCATGATGAGGGTGAGGTGTATCATCGACTCAACAGAAGATGGTGCAGATAAAACATCCTTCTCTTTTACACTGATGTGCAGGTCTGTTCCATTATTTAGGATGGGGATGTTTGTGGAGCCCACTCCTCCAGTCATTTGTTTAATCGTCCATCACCATTTATGACTGAATGTGACAGGACTGCAGGGCTTCTTTCAGATCTGTTGGTCAAGTTCGGTAGCTTAAATGAGTTAGCATCAGGTGAAAGTTCATGTGAATCTGACTCTGACATGTTCACCCACACTCGTCACTGAGCCATAGATGGTGTTGATGGTAATGACAGACTGAGGTGTTTCCCTGGTAAAAAGTTACAGGTTGTGGTTTAATGCATGTCTGCCTCTCCTGCTACTGTGGTCTACAGCACTACATGAATACGCAGTTTCGAGCTTCAATATCTGCAATGCAATTCTGCTGTCTGTTCCCCAATTCTCACTGAGACTCATTCACCCATCAGCCCTGCACTCAGTGACCTAACCTGGTTTCTGATGTGGAAATACTTCCATTTTCATACTCTCATTCTGCTGAGGGTCTCTCTCCCCGGGTCTTGCTTCCAATCTGACCCATTCCGCAAAAGCATTTAACTGATCTGAATGCAAATGTTTAATTCACCTGAATCTTTTTCTTTGAGAAATACCATCTTCTGTGTTTAAAGTCAATGTGTTTCCTCTGTTTCTTTCCCTGATCATGATTAAGAGCTCTGTAGTGTCAGTGATGCCAGCCTTATGTAGTTTCAGAGCCAATGAATTCTCTGGATTCCCAATCATCTTCACCACATTGTATATTTTCTCTTTTGGTTTGATGCATTATCACTCATGGCTGCCTTGTTCTCCCATGAGCATGTTTCAAGTTCTTGGGGTTGCATTTCTGGTATTATCTTCCGAATTATCCCCAGAACCTCCTCCCATTGCTGCTCCATGGTCTTTCCTGCTCAGCTCCCCTTCCAATTAACTCTGGCCAGCTCCTCCCGCATGTCTTTGTAGTTACATTACTGAATTATAACCACATTACATCTTGAAGAGAGCGTTAGATATAAACTGAAAGAAGGAGTTTTGGGAGATAGGACACGAAGAATAATTGGTGGATTTCTCAACTAGATACAAAGGGAGAACGAGAGAGCGGATATAGATATGGAGATATGGAAAATGAGAAAATTACATTATCGAAAGAAGTAGATGAAGATCCCCCAATGTTTTGCCAATGCCTGTGTGCTGTGGTCCTTTGTACAGTGCATGTACAACAGAGTAATATGTTCAAATGCTGAGTCTGATTCCAGAATATTTATCTCCAATAATATGACAGACACTAGTTTTGGAAAGAACCCAGCAAGCCAACATATTGAAGTCCCGGTAGAAAGGGGATTAACTGAAATAAGTTGGGACACCAGAATCAAGAATTTGGAGCACAGATCCTGGTGAGAATGAAAGATTAGAGTTGGTAATCCCAGAAAAGGAGGGAACGTTGAGAGGATCAAAACATGTTTTAATGTTTTATCAATTTTATACATCATATGCATCATGTGCATCATTTTTCGTTAACTGTGTCTCTGTTGTTCATTTACAATGTGTTGCGCACATCTGAAAAATGCGACTTATCTGCACACACACATTGATTAAACAGTGTATATAAAATCATTTTTCCACCATTGAAACTGTCCTGTTGTCGTGTTACGAGGATACATGAACACCAACTAGCCACCAAAAGACATGACACACTATCACTATGTTCCATACGTACAGACAAAGAAGGGCACCACTTTGACAGGTACAAAGCACACACACATACGAAGACACGCAAGGACCTTCTTAGAGGAATGGTATTCTAACAAGAAGTCCATCAATAAACACATCAATTTAGATCCTGTCTACATTCACTTATTAAAATAACCGGAAATGACATCACCCACTTTAAGAAACCAAGACCTATAAATAGAGAGGTGGGACATACCATCAGAGCTTCAGCAGATACTCTCGCTGATGATGTCACCTAGTAATGGTGACGAAACTTCTGAAAACATACCTTCAATCTCAGTGAGCTAACTTGCATACAGATAACTTGATATTTTTTGTTCATTAGTGGAATTTAGGAGTTCTCTGTCGCTCAGGTTTTGACAGATTATGATGTGAGGTGAGCTTTTCTGGGTGTGTGGTTTTAATTAACAGAGGGGTTCGACATTGATGTCATAACAGTTTGGGGCCTTGCCGTGTGGCACTTGGACCGATCTGAACAGATTTGAGATACAACAGGTCCCAGCAAATTCCAACTCATTGCAATTAGTGATTTTGATCTTCAAATAAAACCAGTGGGAAAATTCGTTTAATTTTGTTGCTTGTGGCTGATTAAATCAAAAGTGAGGGAAATGGCTTTTATCATTACTAAAGAGGTCCCCAAATTTTCCAAGGAAGTTTAGAAAGACAGAAGGAGGACATTTTTTAGAATTAGCAAATAGGTTAGAATTGGGTTAAACCAGGGAGAAAAGGGAAGCTGAAATTGTAATGGAGATGGGTAAGCACTTTGATGTATCAGAGAAATAGGCAACTGCAGTAGTGTTAGAAAAACCTTAAATTGCAAATGTGGCAACTGGAGTTAGAAGATAAATAAACGGACGGAAACAGAGAGAGACGAAAGAGAAAGAGAGGAAAAAGAAAGAGAGAGGGGATTTGAAATTCAGAGGTTGGGAATTAGACAAGAAAGTTAAATTAACAGGATGGAGATGAAGGGAGAACTTAGGGATGTATACAACTAGGTGAGTAACTTGCCATACTTCGATGAGAAAAATGTCAAAACTTTTTTATTTCATTTGAAAAGATGGCTAGGCAGATGACGTGTCCTGTGAACTTGTGGGTAATGCTAGTTCAGACTAAGATGGTGGGCACAGCTGGTGAGGTATGTGCAGCGCTGTCAGATGAGGGATCAAGAGATTATTAAGATGTCAAATTGGATATTTTGATTGGTTATGAATTGGTACTAGAAGCACATAGACAGAAGTTCAGAAAAATGGAGAGGCAACCAGGTCAGACTTATACTGAGTTTGAAAGAATTAACCACAGTCATTTTGGCAGGTGGGTGCTGGCCTTAAAAATGGATAAGACCTGTGAGGCTTGAAGGGAGATTAATCTGCTGGAGAAGTTAAAAGACTTATTTCCAGAGATAGTAAGAATTCATGTGAATGAATAGAAAGTTCAAGAAGTGAGAAGCGCGGCAGAAATGGCAGATAAATATGCACTGTGGCATGTGATGAAATTTAGCTTCTGGCAGGAATTTCATGCTGTGAGGGATAGAAATTGGGAGAAGGGACGATCACACATTACAAAGCGAACAGTAGCTCACAATAGTTTACTACAGGTGAAGAAAGAAGCCCAAGGGGGTTGAAAGGTGGTGAAAGGCCTCAGGTGCTCTCACGATAAGGGAGTGGAAAACATAAAATTACAGTGCCGATGGTTTAAGAAGGGCACAGGGAAAAAGTTGTTTTCACTGCAGTAAGCTGGGACACACCGTGCTGGGCGTTAAAGGAAGACACTTTGGGGAAAGATGTGGTCGAAGAGGCTAAGCCCAGTGGCATTAGTGAAACTGGTAAAGGAGACCCCAAGTGGAGCCGAGGAGCTGCAGGAAATTGCACAGCCTAGTCAAGGGCTGGGTATGGAGGCAGTGCCTGATCTCTCTAAAGAATTCACCTCTGTAGATAAAGTTTACTCAGAAAGAACAGGGGGAGAAGAACAAGAAGTTATAATTTTGTGAGATACGGGATCTGCTCAGTCTCTAATAGTTGAGAAGTGAGGCTCCGGAAGAGCACAACAGATCAGGCAGCATCCATACAGCAGGACAATCGAATATCAGGCAGAAACCCATCGTCAGGAACATGGCGGGGGGACAAGGGGGCTGAAAGATAAATATGAGGGTAGTAGCTGAGCTGGTGGGAGGGTCATTGGGAAGGCAATAAGAAGATGTAGGTGGGAGGGATAGTGATATGTCGGAGGGTAAGGTGGAGACGATAGGTGGAAAGGAAGATGGTTAGTTAGGGCAGTTCAAGAGGGCAGTACTAGGTTGAACGGTTGGATTTGGGAGAGGTTGGTGGAGGGGAGATTTGGAATTTGGTGAAGTCAACGTTGATGCTATACAGTTTAAGGGCTCCAGCTGTCCTACCACCGATAGGAGTCCTAGCACCCTCCTGTCCAACCTATCACCATCACACCCCACTTGCATCTACCTATCGCCTTCCAAGCTCCCTTCCACCCAGCTCCACCCCCACTCTCCCATTTATTTCTCAACCTCCTTCCCCCTCCCTTACCTCCTACTTTCCTGATGAAGGATTTATGCCTGAAACGTCAACGCACCTGCCCCTCGGATGCTGCCAACGTGCTTTTCCAGCCCCACACTTTTCAACTCTAGTCTCCAGCATCTGCAGCCCTCACTTTCTCTCACCCTCTAATAGGAAGAGATGAAATATTTTTCACACTTTCTGGCATGTTAATCAAGAGCGTGTTAATTTGTGGAATGGGGAAAGAAATTAAGCATTCCCTTGTGTAACATCAGGATGGAATGCCAAATCAAGATTAGGGAAGTAACAGTGACAGTGAGTAACAGAGTGTCAGTTCCAGGAATACAGTTTGTTCTTGGGAACGATTTCGCAGGAGGCGAGGTGGGATAGGCACCCCTTGTGGTGAAGAAGCCAAAGGAAGACGAGGGAATTGGTGATTTAAAAGAAAATTACCCAGGATTTTTTCCAGACTGTGTAGGAACAAGATCCCACTGTCATAAGTTACAGCAGGAAGGAAAAACGAACGAAAAAGACAAACGAATTGATGCTCAGTGAACTGACCCCTGTTTGATGTCACGGTGCAGGAAAACACTGAACAGGCAGAGGATCAGGCAGAGGGGTTTAGTCCAGAAAGGCTAATGGACTTACAACAGATATATACACACACGTTCACACACACATACACATGCGCACACACAGAAAAGGGATCAGAATATATTGTCGAACGTTATTAACTTAAAGATAGAATCATAAAATTAAAATGGAGACCCCGATAGGATACTGCAGAAGGGAAATGGGCCGAAGTGCACCAGACTGTGTTAGCAGTAACGGACAGTGTTACAGGCAGCTCATAAACTAACTGCAGGGGGTCACCTCGGTGTACAGAAGACTCAGGCTAAGGTACAGAAGCATTTCCACTGGCCTGGAATGTACAAGGACGCTGTTAATTTTTGTTGTACGTGACATACATCCCAAATGGTAGGTAAGTAACAGGCAGTAATAAAACCAGCACCTTTGTTGCCAATTCCTGCATTTGAAGAACCTTGCACGTGGGTTATGATTAATTGTGTCGCTCCCCTTTCTAAAGTAAAAGTGGAAACCAATACTTGCTGACCATATTGGATGTGTCTACCAGATTTCCAGAGGCAATTCCATTATTGGAGTGTCAAGGCAAAAAGGGAGGTGGAGGAGTTGGTAGCTTTCTTTACTCGCTGTGGGCTGCTCAGAGAGATTCAGTCAGACCAAGGGTCTCATTTTACCACTCAGTTGTTTAAGGAAGTCATGGATGGCTTAGGCATACAGCACTTCAAATCAAGGGCGTCCCATCCTGAATCCCAGGGAGCCTTGGAAAGTTAGCATTAGACGCCGAAGACTATGTTAACAGCGTACTGTCAGGGTTGGCCAAATGATTGGGATAAAGGTGCCCTATTAAATTGCTTGCCATTACAGATGCCCCAAATAAATCTACTCAATTTACTTCCTTTGAGATAATATTCATACATGATTTGAGAGGTCCTTTGAAATTAATTAAATATAAATTGACAGGACCGAAGTCGGAAATCTCACACCTGGATTATGTGTACGAGGTAAAGGAGAGAGTAGATGGAGTCGGTGAGTTTGCTAAACAGTATCTGAAGAGCACAGCATAGGTGGCAGGTGGCAGATAAAAACACTGAAACTTTGACGATTTCCCGTGGGGATGACGTATTAGTATTGCTACCAGTGGTAAGAAATTTCTTCAAATCCAGGTTTAGTGGCCCGTTTCAAATTAAAAAAAAACGTGGAGTCAGTTAAACTATCTAGTAAAGATACCAGAGATGACAAAAAAACTTTATCGAGTATTTCATATGGATGAATAATGCACCAGCCACATTTAAGACTCAGAAACAGAGTTGTGGCCAGATGAACAAATTGTGCAGCTTATCTCTATGATGTAGTAATCTTTAGCAAGTGATTGAAAGCTCACATTTTACAGTTGACAGAGCATGTTGAACGATTACAAGAAGCAAACTTGGTAATAAACTTAAAGAAAACAGAATTCATGAAGGCAAGAGGTGACGTTCTTGTGACATTACATTGGATATGGGACGTTGACCCCATGGAACACAAAGACGAAGGGCTTTAAGGAATTTCCACGACCATCCTCGAAGAAAGAGGTGCTTCAATTTTTGGAACTGAGTGGATTCTATTGGAAGTTTGTTCCAAATGTCAGCAGCGTATTGGCACCACTGATGGATTTATTAAAGAAGAACACAGAATTGTGGTGGACAGAACAATGCCAGGAGGCATTTGAGAATTTTAAAGCAGGATTAAACACCACATCAGTTTTAGGTGCACCAAATATTTTGAAACCCTTTGAAAATTGTGTTTGATGCTCGGGATATAGGGGTCGGAGATGTATTGATACAGAAAGAGGATGATGGAATTGAATGGCTAATTGGCTACTTGTTGAAAAACTCAATATCCACCAGAAAAAAAATACAAAATCTCCATTGTTGAACAAGAATGATTAAGTTTCACGCTGGCCTGACAATATTTTAATGTGTATATGACAACCACATTGTCGGAGATGGTTGTGGACAACGACAAATCTCTCACATTTTTTGGAATATTTAAAGACCAGAATATGAGACTATTTAATTGGAGTCTTACCTTACCGACTTTAAAGTCACAAAATGTACATGCTGTGGCTCCTACAATGTGATCGCAGATGGGTTTTCGCGGATTTAAAGGAAAGCAGTGTAGATAAGATTTGACTTATACCAGTGTTGTATTGGTGTGCAGAATTAATATGAATGATATAACTGAGATTAATACTTTTTTATTTCATATAATTGGGATTAAGAATTAGAAGAAAAGGAATGATGCCATCTTTTCATTCTGCTGGTTCATTTTATTTTCTGAAGCAGGAAGATGTTATGAATCCAAAAACACGTATGGGCACTTTAAGACACATCGGGTTTTGTTGAATAGAAATTAAAGCCACAGATGCCAGCTAAAGGTCACACTGTTCCGCATGTCACCATTAGCTGAGGAATGGATACCTGAGTTTTGGTTGTTGTTTTGACAGCCATTCAAATCCAACCAAAGAGTTTAAATAACGCTCAGGATACCAGAAACCAACAGAATTTGAATATTATTGTTTGGACACCTGGACAGCAATCAAATTATGAGAATTATTATATCATGGGGAGTATATAAACCCAGCATTTTGAAAATAGAGGGAGAGCCACTGCCATCCAACAGCAGAGTAACTGCTGTAGAGCAGGAGTGCTAACTGGCCATCTCAAACACTCTCTATCAAAGACACATGTTCATGTAAACCTACGTGCAATAAAAAGAAACGACCCAGGGAGATCAGCAGCTGGAAGAGTTGGAGTCAGATAGCAAGTAGCTAAGAAAAGAGGGGCTTGTATTTGTGAATAGTTGTTGTTTAGTGTTCACTATTTAAGTTAAGAAACTAACTTGATAATTTTTGTTTAAATAGTGGAATGTAGGAGATCTCTGTCGCTCATATTTTAACAGATTACAAGGTGAGGCGAGTTTTTCTGGGTGTTTGGGTTTAATTAACAGAGGGGTTCGGCTCCACCTTGTAAATGTCCATCCACGCTAACCCCATTTCCCTGCAGTTGGCCCATATGCTTCCAGTCCTTTCCTATCCACATATTTATCCAAACGTTTTTGAAATGTTGTTAATGTACCCCCCTCAACCACATCTGCTGGCAACTCATCCATGTACCAGCCCTCTGCGTAAAGAAGTGGCCCCTCAGGTTCCCTTTTATTCCTTCCCCTTTAACCTTAAACTGATCCCCTCAAATCCTCGATTCTCTACACCTTGGAAAAACACTGAAAGCATTAACCCTATCCATATCCCTCGTGATTTTATACAGCTCGATAAGGACTCCCTCAGTTTCTTACACGTAAAAGAACACGTCCTAGCTTGTCCAACCTCTCCCTATAACTCAGACCATTGGGTCCTGACAACGTCTTTGCAAATTTCTTCTGCACCCTTTCTAATTTAATAACATCCTCCCCATGACAAGGTGACAAAACGGAACACAATACTCCAAGTGCGGCCTTACCAAAGTCCTGTGTAACTGCAACATAAGGTCCCAACTTCTATACTCAATATCCTGCCATATGAAGGTCAATGTGCCAAAAGCCTTCTTCACTTCCCTGTCTTCCGGTGACTCCACTCTCAGAGAACTGTGCACCTGAACACCAAGGTCCCTCTGCCCACTGCACCCCTCAAGACCCTCCCATTCACCAGGAAACTCCTACATTGATATGAGTTTCCAAAATGCAAGACCTCACGCTTCTATATTAAATTCCATTTGCCATTTCTCGGCCCATCTCCCACCTGATTAAGGCCCTGCTGCAATTTCTGATAAACTTCCTCACTGATCATGCTCCCAATTACTTTAGTGTCATCTGCAAACTTACTAATCATACCTTGTACATTCTCAACCAAATCATAGATAACAGACAGCAATGGACCCAGCCTGCAGTCTGACAAACATCCTTCCAGACAACCCTCTGCTTCCTACAGTCAAGCCAAATGTGTATCCAATTGGCCAGCTCCCCCCACATTCTACGAGATGTAAACTTCCTGAGCAGCCTGCCATGTGGAAGCTTATCAAAGGCCTTGCTGAACTCCATAGAGACTACGTCTATCACTCTGCCCTCATCAAACGTCCTGGTAACTTCATCAAAGGGAAGCATGATCTCCCACTCACAAGTCTATGCTGACTGCTCCGAATCAAACCCTGTGTATGTAATGGGTGCAGTCAATGGTATGCTGTCCTTCATTGTAAGATGATTCAAGTCCATAAGTAAAGCCATCTTCCGGCTGTTGTAGAGCCTTGCGGAGAGAGCATTTGGGGCACTCTGTATAGATTTGATGTCCTTTGTAAGGAATGATCTCCTTACCACAGACACTGGTGATGGTAACATGAGGATAGAGTGAATAAGCTGAGTGTTTAATCTGTAGAGCTGTGAGAGACGAAGAAATGGTGACGCTGAAACACGAGGAGTGGCAGCGATCACTTATTTCCAAAACAGACATTGACAGGGAGAGAAATTCTATACTTTACCCAGTACCTCAGTACAGGGAAACACTTTATTTATGAGCAGTGGAGGCAGATCATAGTAAGCATGGCCAGACAGCTCATAGGGTGGAAATAGACTTGGACAGAGTAAGGCATACAGGTTACACTGAACAGGACATGCACTAGACAAGATCAACATGAACAAGACTAGCATTATTTGAACTTAGAGAGTCCATTCATCAGTCTAACGTGACTATCCTAATAGTTTATATGCCTTTACTAACTCTCCCCACGTTATTGTTCAGTCGGTGAGTGAACCCTGTACTGAACGTCAGGTTGTTCACAATCCCCAACAGCAGCCACAATACCTTCCATCTGAAACAGGTAGCCGTTCCCACCAGCTTCCTCCCTACATAGAGAACACCAGGGTGTCTTCTTGGAGATGGAAGATGCCTTCTTGAGACTTCACACAAGACATATGGCTTCCCTGCTCACCACTAGAAAACCACGTTAAAGTCCCACATGTGTATCATAAACAACGGAGCCAAGAGAAACAACGTGGAACAGTCTGTCTGTGCAGCCTCTGCCCCACTTGTTCATCATGTTAGAGCATCATTTAGGAGACAGTGAGGACTACCGATGCTGGAGATCAGAGGAGAGCATCAATTGCTGGAAAAGCACAGTGGGTCAGGCAGCATCCGAGGACCAGGAGAATCGACGTTTTGGGCATAAGACATTCATCACGAATCAGCAAAAATTACCTCATTCTGCCCCCGTATAAGTGCATTGAGGTGGGAATGGCCTCCTGCT
>NW_027311722.1:0-14903 GCF_047496795.1 Chiloscyllium punctatum
GACACTAATAAATGAAAATAAGATGTGTTCCTCTTTTGTGGAGAGCTAGCAGAAGCACAGATAATTGTCCTTGGAGCTGAGAAGGTTAAGCAGTGATTTTGACCAGGTGCAAATTTGTTTCTAGGATATCTAATCTGCAGAGAGAGGGGAATTGTTAACAATGTCATAATTTTAGTAACTATTTTCAGGTAATTGGCAAATAATGTGAATATGTGAACATTATTTTATTCAGTAAGTTCTGAGTATCTGGAACAGTCTGAATGGCAGCTGGACACAGACTCAGTAGTTATTCATAAACAGATTTGGAATTTTACTTTTTAAGGGAAGATTTGAGGGTCTATGGGCAAATGGGAAGGGAATTGGGACAGATTTTCAGCATCTTCAGAGGGAGAGGTTACAGCCCCAATGGGTTGAATAGCCCCAGCCCCTGTGCTCTGTGATACTGTCCCATTGACTGTGAATGTTGAAGCTCATCCCAGGGGAGAGAGAGGGAGGATCCCACCACTCACCTCACAATGGGCCCCGATGATTGATGTCAGCGCAGGCCAATGGGGGGCAGAGGGCAGTACTGGAGGACCAGGTCGTACCACTTTGTCCTCCAACCAATCGGAGTGAATGAGGGCATCCTCAAGGCTGGAACTAAAGAAAGGCACATATCGCAGAGATTTGCGGAACTGGAGGACATGAGATAGGGAGCGTTCTGTGGCTGGTGAGGAATTATATAAATAAGGAAGAGTTGTGAGGCTGGATGAGGTGACAGTGATCGGGAGAGTTGAGGATGGAGGAATTTAGAGTTAGTGAGGATTAGAGTCCTAATGTTATACAGCAAGGAAACAGGCCCTGTGGTCCAACCAGTCCATGCCGACCATAATTCCAAACTGAACTAATTGTACCTGCCTCCACTTGGTCCACATCTCTCCAAATATTTCCTATTTACGTACTTATCTGAAGGTCTTTTAAATATTGTAATTGTATTCACAGCTACCACTTCCTCTGGAAGTTCATTTCAGATGTATACATTTTTTTTTAAAACTAATGTCTTTTCTCAAATCTTTCTAATTTCTTCTCAAAATGAATGCACCCGAGTTTTGAATCCCCCTCTCCCCCGGCTACACTCTTTCTGATTTTGTAAGCCTCTAATAAGGTCACCCCTCAACTCGTGCACGCCAGTGAAAAAAATTCCCAGCCTATCCAGCCTCTCCTTTGAACACAATCCTTCCATTCATGACAATATGCTGGTAAATCTCTTCTGAACCTGCTCCAATTTAATAATATCCTTCCTATAACAGCACAACCAGAACTGGACAGAGTATTCCAGAAGAGGCCTCCCCAACGTCCTGTACATCCTCAACATAACGTCCCAACTCCTGGACTCAGAGGTCTGAACAATGAAGGTAAGTGTGTTAAGCAAAGCACCTTCTTCACCACCCTGTCTACATGTAACACAAACTTCAGAGACGTGAAGCTCTCAGTCTCTCAGGCCCTACTTTTATTGAGTGTAAATCCTACCCTCGTTTGTTTTGTCAGGATGTTATATTTTGCATTTATTCCAATCCAAAAAATTTTTGAGTATAAAGGCTGTAGGAGTATAATTAAAAGGGAAATCAGGAGGCAACAAATGGACGTGAGATAGCTTTGGCACATAGGGTTCAGGATAATCCAAAGGGCTTTTGTAAATACATGAGGAACAAAAGGCTAACTAGGAAGAAAATAGAGACCCTCAAAGATCAGCAAGGCAGCCATTGTGTGGAGATGCAGGCATTGGGCAAGATAGGAAACAAGTATTTTGGATCAGTGTTTACTGTGAAGAAGTACATGGGAGATATAGAATGTGGGGAAATAAATGCTGACAACTTGAAAAATGTCCATATTACAGAGGAGAAGGAGGTGCTCAATGAGTGGCTAAGGAGCTGGTGCAGGGGAAAAGGATTCACATTTTTTGGATCATTGTGATCTCCTGGAGTAGAGTTGACCTGCATAAGAAGGATGGATTGTACCTGAATTGGAAGGTGTCTAATATCTAGGCAGGGAGACTTGCTGGTGATACTCGGGAGGCATTAAACCAGTGAGGGAGTGGGTATAAACCCAAGAAGATAGTGAGGAAAGAAGTATGTCTGAGGCTGGTACAGTTCAGAAGTCAAATAGTCAAGGCAGGCAAGGGCAAGGCACAGAATGAAGTCGGACTGAGCAGTTACACTGCATTTACTTCAATGCAAGAGGCCTGACAGGGAAGGCAGATGAGTTCAGGGTATGGTTTTGAACATGGCACTGGGATATTATAGCAATTACAGAGGCATCACTCAGGGATGGATAGGCCTGGCAGCTTAATGTTCCAGGGTATAGATGCTATAGGGAGAATAGAAAGGGGGACAAGAGAGGAGGGGAGTGACATTTTTGATTCAGAATAGCATTATGTTTTTGCTGAGGGAGGATATTCCTGGGAGTACGCCCAGTGAAGTTATTAGGTGGAACTGGGAAATAAGAAAGGGATGATCATCTTATTGGGGTTTTCTGTATGGATTTCGTCCGGGCGCTCTGGTTTCCTCCCATAGTCCAAAAATGTGCAGGTTGGGTGGATTATCCAGGCTGAATTGCCCACAGTGTTCAGGGATGTGTAGGTTGGCTGGTCCTGGGAAATACAATGTTACAGTGGAAGGTTAGGAGGCTCTCCAGGTCAGTATCAATGTGATGGGCTGAATGACCTGCGTCCACTCTGTTGGGAGTCTCTGATAATTCTACTAGTGTTAAAAGAGTTACAGAAAATAATATACCAGATCTAAAAGTTAAGGTTCTGAATTGGACAAAGGCCAATTTTGATGGCACAAGGCAAGAACTTTCATCTGGCCCCTCAAGCCTGCTCTACCATTCAATAAGATCAGGGCTGAGCTTTTCATGGCCTCAGCTCCACTTTCCTGTTCTCTCACCATAATCCTTAGTTCCTTTCCTGTTCACAAATCTACCTTTTGACCTTAAGATAGTCAAGTCGCTAACCTAAATTGCTGCACTCAGCAGCAAATTCCACAGATTCACAGATTTAGCTGAAGAGGTCCAACCTGAACTCAGTCCTAAATCTGATACCCCCTTATTTTGATGCTCTGCTCCCTAGTTTGACCCACCCCTAGTGGAAATCACCTCCCTGCTTCTATCTTATCTACACCGTTCATAATTTATTTTTTTTCCCATCCAACCTCCCATATTTTGAAATTCCAATGAGCATACTACCAGTTTCCTCAATCCCTCCGCATACACCAACCCTCTGAAATCCTGACTGAAACTAGTGAACCTCCTCTGTACTCCCTCCAGTGCCAGTACATCCTTGCTAATGTAAGGGGACCAAACTTGTACACAGTACTCCAGGTGTGGCCTCCCCAGCACCCTGTACAGCTGCAGCCTAACTATCCCTCTAGCAATGAAGGACAATATTCCCTTCACTGCCTTATTTACCTGCGGTACCTACAAACCAACTTCCTGTGATTCATGCACAAGGACACCTAGCTCCCTCTGTACAGCAGCATGTTACATGTTTTCACCATTTCATCATCAGTTAGCTGTTAGTCCGACCAAAATGGATGACTTCACATTTCCCAACCTTGTCCTCCATCTGCCAGATCCTTACCCCCTCACTTAACCTATCTGTATCCCTGTGCAGACTTACAGTGGCCTCTGCAGACGTTGCTCTACCACTCATCTTCGTGACGTCTACCTTTCATGAATCGATGCTGTGTCTGCTCAATGAGATAATTGCTATCCACATAGCTCACTATTTCTTCCTTAAGAGATCGGGCATTTTCCCCACCAAAGAAGTTACGCTAGCAGGTCCACTTTAAAATATTCGCATCACATTTGTAGCTTGCCAATCTGTCAGAACTGTCCCAGAGTCCAACAAATTTTAGTGAATTATCACGAGGGCATTTGCTATTTACCTTCTGTTAACGTCCCCTGGGATGCATTCCACCACGGCCAGGCGACCCATCTATCTTTAGGCTGTTACCTTTCCCAACACCACCTCTTTACTGAGAATGATTGCTTCTCTGTCTTCATCTGCCATTGCGTCCATAGGCCTGCGACAACGAGAGTACACAGACAGTATGATCCTGTTAAGGCCTTGACAGGTAGTGTAGGGAATGCTGCCTGTCGTGAGAAATTGAGGGGTCTGGTCAAGAAAATGAAGGAGGGATACGGCAGGTGCAGACATCTGTGTTTGTGTGAATTCCTGGAGGAGTATAGGGGCAGTAGGAGTATACTGGAGGGAAAACAGGATAGCAAAAACGGGACATGACAGAGCTTTGGGAAATATGTTCCCAGAGAATCCAGAAATTCCAGAAATACACTAAGGATAAACGAGTAACCAGGCAGAGAATAGGGACCCTCAAAGATCAAGGAAAAGCTCCTGTTTGTCCAAGATAAGTATATACCTGTCAGGCAGGGAGGAAGCTGTAGAGTGCGGGAGCTGTGGTTTACAAAGGAAATGGAATCTCTCTTCAAAAGGAAGAAGGCGGCTTATATTAGGATGAGATGTGAAGGCTCAGTTCGAGCGCTTGAGGGTTACAAGGTAGCCAGGAAAGTCCTAAAGAAAGAGCTCAGAAGTGCCAGGAGGAGACATGAGAAATTGTTGGCGGATAGGATCAGGGTAAACCCTAAGGCTTTCTATAGGTATTTAAGGAATAAAAGAATGACAAATAAGATTAGGGCCAATCAAGGATAGTAGTGGGAAGATGTGTGTGGAGTCAGAAGAGATAGGGAAAGCACTAAATGAATATTTTTCAACAGTATTCCCTTCAGAAAACGCCAATGCTGTTGAGATTACTGAGATACAGGCTACTAGACTGGGTTGGATTGAGGTTCATAAGGAAGCGGTATTAGAAATCTTGCAGAGTGTAAAAATAGATAAAACCCATCCGGCCCAGTGGACATATCCTAGGCTCCTCTGGGAAGCCAAGGAGGAGATTGCCGAGCCTTTGGCATTGATCTTTAAATCATCATTGTCTACAGGAATAGTTCCAGAAGAGTGGAGGATAGCACATGTGGTTCCCTGTTCAAGAGGGGGAGTAGAGACAGCCCTGGTAATTATAGACCAGTGAGCCTTACTTCAGTTGTTGGTAAGGTGTTGGAAAAGGTTATAAGAGTTAGGATCCAGAAAAGAATAATTTGATTAGGAATAGTCAGCACGGTTTTGTGAAGGGTAGGTCGTGCCTCACAAACCTTATTGAGTTCTTTGAGAAGGTGACCAAACAGGTAGATGAGAGTAAACCGGTTGATGTGGTGTATATGGATTTCAGCAAGGCGTTCGATAAGGTTCCCCACAGTAGACTATTGTACAAAATGCAGAAGGATGGGATTGTGGGAGATAAAGCAGTTTGGATCAGTAATTGGCTTGCTGAAAGCAGACAGTGGTGATTGATGGGAAATGTTCATCCTGGAGTCCAGTTACCAGTAGTGTACCACAAGGGTCGGTGTTGAATCCACTGCTGTTCCTCATTTTCAGAAATGACCTGGATGAGGGCGTAGAAGGGTGGGTTAGTAAATTTGCAGACAACATTGAGGTCGGTGGAGTTGAGGATAGTGATGAAGGATATTGTACGTTACTGAGAGACTTAGATAAGCTGCAGAGCTGGGCTGAGAGGTGGCAAATGGAGTTTAATGCGGTCAAGTGTGAGGTGATTCACTTTGGTTGGAGTAACTCGAATGGAAAGTACTGGGCTAATGGTATGATTCTTGGTAGTGCAGATGAACAGAGAGACCTCAGTGTCCAGGTACACACAGATCCCTGAAAGTTGCCACCCAGGTTGACGGGGTTGTTTACAAGGCATACAGTGTTTTAGTCTTTATTAATAGAGGGATTGAGTTCCGGAACCATGAGGTTATGTATGCTACAGCTGTACAAGACTCTAGTGAGGCAGCACTTGGAGTATTATGTGCAGTTCTGTTCCCCACATTATAAGGAGGATGTGGAAGCTTTGAAAGGGTGCAGACAAGATTTACTAGGGTGTTGCCTGGTATGGAGGGAAGGTCTTACGAGGAAAGGCTGAGGGACTTGAGGCTGTTTTCATTAGAGAGAAGAAGGTTGATACGTGACTTAATAGAGACATACAAGATAATCAGAGGGTTAGATAGGGTGGACAGGGAGAGCTTTTTTCCAAGAATGGTGACAGCGAGCACGAGGAGGCATAGCTTTAAATTGAGGGGTGATAGATATAGGACAGATGTCAGAGGTAATTTCTTTACTAAGAGTAGTAAGGGTATGGAATGCTGTGCCTGCAACGGTAGTAGATTCACCAACTTTAAGTACATTTAAGTCGTTATTGGACAAGCATATGGATGTACATGGAATAGTGTTGGTTAAATGGGCTTCAGATTGGTATGACAGGTCGGCGCTACATCGAGGGCCAAAGGGCCTGTACTTTGCTTTAATGTTCTATGTTCTATGAGCAATATGCTGTAAGGATTGTTGCTGGGTCCCTGCTTTTCATCATTTATGTAAATGTTTTCTCTGTGAATAGAGGAGGTATGGTCAGTGACTTTACATAGATACAAAAATGGAGGTGCAGTAGACAGGGAAGAAGGTTACCTCAGATTACAATGGGACTTCAAACAAATGGGCTTTGGAGTGGCAGATGTAGTTTAATTCAGAAAAATGTGAGGTGCTCCGTTGTGGAAAATCAAATCAGGGCAGGACTTATACACTTCATGGGAAGGTCCTGGGGAGTGTTGCTGAACAAAGAGAACTTGGAGTGCAGATTCATATCTCCTTGAAAGTGGAATCAGAGATAGGCAGGGTTGTGAAGAAGGTGTTTAGTATCCTTGCCTTTACTGGTTAGTGGATTGAGTATAGGAGTTGTGGCTGTTCAGCACGTTGATTCAGCCACTTCTGGAATTCTGCTTTCAGTCCTGGTTTCCCCACTATCAGAATGATATTGTGAAACTTGAAAGGGTTCAGAAAAGATGTGCAAAGATCTTACTAGGGTTGAGGGTTTCAGCTATATAGGGATAGGCTGAATAGGCTGGGGCTGTTTTCCCTGGAACATCGGATGCTGAGAGGTGACCTCAGTGGTTGATACAATTGTGAGGGACATGGATAGGGTGAACAGCCAGGGTCTTATTCCCAGGTTAGGTGAGTCCACATTTATGGGGCACAGGCTTAAGGAGTGAGGAAAACAATTTATAAACGATCTGAGGGGCATGTTTTCAAGCTGAACGTGGTATGTGTATGGAATGAGCTGCCAGAGAAAGTGTGGTGGCTGGTACAATTGCAACATTGAAAAGGCATCTGATTTGGGTAAGTGATTAGGAAAAGTTTAGAAGGTTATGGGCCAAGTGCTGTCAAATGGGACGAGATTAATTTAGAATATCTGGTCGGCATGGACAAGTTAGACCGAATGGTTGGTTTCTGTGCTGTACATCTTGATAGCACTGAAACATTAAAATTAATATAAGTTTCTCTATGTGGAGAGTTAGCAGAAGGTCAGATAATTCTCCTTGGAGCTCGGAAGGTTAAGCAGTGATTTCAACCAGGAGCAGATTTCTTTCCAGGATATTTAATTTCGAGAGACAGAGGGAGAAATTATTAACGTCACAATTTTTAGTAACTACTTTCAAGTAATTGGCAAATAATGCAGGTTAAAAACGTGCACACTATTTTATTCCGTAAGTTCTGAGCATCTGGATCAGTTTGAACGACAGCTGGATGCAGATTCAGTAATTATTGTCAAAACAAATTTGCAATTATAGCTTCTTTTAAGGAAGGATTTGGAGGACTACAGGCAAATGGGAGGTGAATTGGGACAGACTGGCACCATCTCCAGAGGGAGAGAGTACAGCCCCAATGTGCTGAATAGCCCCCAGTCCCTCTACTCTGTGATACTGCCCCCTTTCACTGAATGTTGAAGGTCATGCCAGTGCAGAGCCATAGAGATGTACAACAGGAAAACAACCCCTTTGGTCAAACTAGTCCATGCTGACCAGATATTCTAACCTAACTTCGTCCCATTTGCCAACACTTGGTACACATCCCACTACACCCTTCCAATACATAGACCATTTGGCATTTGGATGGGTATAATTGTACCAGCCTCCATCACTTCCCCTGACAGAAGATTCCATACACGCACCACCTGCTGTGAACAAACTTGACCCTCTGATCCCTTTTATATATTTCCCCTCTCACATTAAACCTACGCCCTCTAGTTCTGGACTCCTCCACCCCAGGGAAAAGACCTTGTCTATTTATCCTATCCATGCCCCTCATGATTTGATAAACCTCTATAAGGTCACCCTTCAGCCTCCGATACTCCTGGGAGGAGTGAACAACTCGTGTCACAATGGGGCCCGGGTGGTTGATGGCAGCTTCATAGGAGAGTTGGTGTGATCCTCCAGCCAATGGGAGTGAAGGAGGGGTGGGTCCAGTGGCCAACACGTGACCATGAACTGTGCAGGTGCAGTGTGACTGTGGTGGGGTTGTACTCAGGGAGTGAGAGAGACAGCAGAGACTGGGAGAGAAATTGAGTTTGTATGGACTGGTAGTGTTTATAAACACACGGTTTTAGGCGGCGAGACCTGAATTAGAAATTCCTGGTAAATTAGAACCAAAAGAACTGCGGATGCTGTAAATCTCTCACAACAGCCAAAAGGTACTGGTAAAGCTCAGCAGGTCTGGCAGCATCTGTGAAGAGAAATCAGAATTAACATTTTGGATCTGCTGACCCTTCCTCAGAACTGATGTGACTGAAAAGAAATGTCTGTTTATATGCAGAAAGTTGGGGTTAAGGAGTAAATGATAGGTGGTGATAAGAGTCCAAAGAAAGATGGGAGTAGTAGGACAAAGGAGTGGATAACGATCTGGCTGGGGGAGGGTGAATAACTGTTTATGGCCACTGTTAGTGGCTAGCCATAGGTAGTGTATAATGGCAGGCTATATGATAACAAGGACTGGTATGTGGGTTAAGAGCCTAGGGCACTAGGACATTGGAGAGTTCAGGACCTAAAATAATTGAATTTGATACTGGGGCTAGAGAGGTGCAGGGTCCTCAAGTAGAAGATGAGGTGTTGTTCTTCCAGCTTGCGTTAATGTGTGGCGCTGGAAAAGCACAGCAGGTCAGGCAGCATCTCAGGAGCAAGAGAATCAACGTTTTGGGCATAAGTCTTTGATCAGGAATGCCGGGATTGGATGGAGAAGGGGGGTAGTAAGATGGCTGAGAGATAAGTAAGAGGGATTTGTGGGGTTGGTGGGAAGGGAGCTAGGAAGGCTAGATGTAGGTGGAGGGTAATGGAGAGAGGGTGGAGTGGATAATTGGAAAGGAAGTTGAACAGGTGGGACAGCTCAAGGGGGTGTTGTCGAGTTGGAGGATTGGATCTGGGATAAGGTAAGGGAGGGGAGATGAGGAAACCTTGATTCTGTGGTTAAAGGGTCCCAATGTGGAAGATGTGGTTTTCTTCCTCCAAGCGTCGGGTGGCTGGGATTTGGTGGTGGAGGTGGCCCAGGACTTGCATGTCCTCGGCGGAGTGGGTGGGAAAGTTGGCGTATTCGGCCACAGGATGGTGGGGTTGGTTGGTGCATGTGTCCCAGAAATGTTCCCTGAAACATTCCGGAGGTTGGTGTCCTGACTCCCCAGTGGAGAGGAGACCACATCGAAAGCAAAGGCCATAATAGGTGAGGTGTTTGGACGTGCTGGAAATTCTCTGCTGGATGTGAAAGGATCCATTATGGGTGAGGGGGATGTGTGGGCATAGGTTTTACACCTCTTGCATTGGCGAGTGGAGGGTGGATGGATCTGACTAGGAATTCCCAGGGAATCATCTCTGTGGAATGCTGAAAGGAATGGAGAGGGAAATCTATCTGGTGGGATCTGATTTGTAGGTGGTGGAAATGGCGGATGCTGATGCGTTGTATCTGGGTGGAAGGTGAGGACTAGGGGGTTCTATCCTTGCTGCAGATGGAGAGGTGTAGTTCAATGGCATAGGTGTGGGAAGTGGTGGAGATACACTGGAGAGTACTGTTGACCACACGGGAGGGGAAATTGCAGTCCTTGAAATACGGGGCGTTTTGGTATGTTCTAGAGTGTTCTGCCAGCTTGCATCAAACTTCACTGGAACACTGCAGTAAGCATGAGACAGATGTTGGCCACGGAACAGAACTCATGTGTTAAAGTGACAGGCAACTGGAAGCTTGGGGTCTGTTTTGCAGCAGAACGTAGATCATCAGCTGCCATTTCCAGTACCTCCACTGAGATGTTGCCAGACACAGGTTCCTGTCCCCTCCATTAACAGCTATGCACCCTCCCAGCCAGATTGTTATCCACTCCTTTGTCTTTCTAAATGTTCCTGTCTCTCTTTGGGCTCTGTCCCCACCTATTATCTACTCTTTATACCCCTATTTCCTGCAGTCCAAAGGTATGCAGGTTAGGTGAATTGGCCCAGCTAAATTTCTTGTGGTGTTCAGGGATGTATAGGTTAGTTGCATTAGTCAGGAGAAATGTAGAATGATAGGGTCGGGGAATGGGTTTGGTTGAGAAACTCTTCAGAGGGTGGGTGTGGACTTGTTGGGCCGAATGGCCTGTTTCCACACAGTAGGGATTCTAATTTTCCCAGCTGCCATCGGTTTTGAGGAAGGGTCACTGGGCCGAGAATGACCCTTGGTGAACGCAGGAGGAGGAAATGGGAATGGGGAGGGTTTATTAGATTAGATTACTTAGTGTGGAAACAGGCCCTTCGGCCCAACAAGTCCTCACTGCCCCACCGAAGCGCAACCCACCCATACCCCTAACCAAACAATATGGGCAATTTAGCATGGCCAATTCACCTGACCTGCACATCTTTGGACTGTGGGAGGAAACCGGAGCATCCGGAGGAAACCCACGCAGACACGGGGAGGACGTGCAAACTCCACACAGTTGGTCGCCTGAGGCAGGAATTGAACCCAGGTCTCTGGCGCTGTGAGGCAGCAGTGCTAACCACTGTGCCACCGTGCCGCCCATGATTACACTCTGAACAGCTAGTTAGGCCTGAATTAGAAACTCTTGGTCCCACGTTTACAGCAAATGGGAAAATGGCTGTGGCCCTCAGGTCCTGGGTTATGGCCGCCATCTTTATTTGGGGCAAGGTACAGCGAGGCACATGGACATGTCCTCTTCCTTGGTGGGGGAGGGGTGATTGAAAGCGGAGCATTTACACATCAAACACATACCAAGAGAAATTGTTGCCTTTACTGTTCAGCCTGCACTGACTGTGAGTTTTGTTTTGTGAATTCATTTTATAGGATATTAATTGAGAATAATTGAGACAGGGATCTCAAAAGCAATTTTCTATCGTCAGCAGGGTCATCCGGATCTGAATACCATTGACATTTAACTGTGGAAGGAGAAAGGTGTGTCTGTTCTGCCTGTGGGAAAGTATTTGTTTCCTTCAAGCAAAAAGAAGCACGGGCGGCACTGTGGCACAGTGGTTAGCACTGCTGCCTCACAGCGCCAGAGACCTGGGTTCAATTCCCGTCTCGGGCGACTGACTGTGTGGAGTTTGCATGTTCTCCCCGTGTCGGCGTGGGTTTCCTCCCACAGTCCAAAGATGTGCAGGTCAGGTAAATTGACCACGCTAAATTGCCCATAGTGTTAGGTAAGGGGTAAATGTAGGGGTATGGGAGGGTTGCGCTTTGGCGGGGCGGTGTGGACTTGTTGGGCCGAAAGGCCTGTATCCACACTGTAAGTAATCTAATCTAATAGTCAAATTTGTGGTTGGATCACCCTTGGGGTTTGTGTTTAATTCTGGGCCCTGCAGCTGTGCAAGGTGTCATTGGCCTGAAAGGGAGCACAGATTTATCCAAATTATACCTCCTCAGATTTAGGAACTGTCAGATTTAGACCCAATCACCCACTTCATGATGTTCATCTGTAAACTCCTCATTTTCAATTCCCTGCAAACTTCTCATTAAAATTCCTTATGCACTCAAATTGCAGCACCATTTTGGGTGGAATGTTCCAGCTTCTGACAACTGTCTGTTCATCGAGAAACTACTGAAGTCCTTTTTGACTCTGGGATTACAAAGGGCTGAATTGAAAGATGAGATGCTGGTCCTGAGCTCCCATTGAGATGCATTGGAACAGGACAGGAGGCTGAGGGCAGTGTAGGTGTGAGCAGACAATGAAAATGACAGGGCTGCACTGTGAGGGCTGCTTGGCTCAATGAGAGTGTTCTGGAGTTGGGTGTAAACAGAGCAAGGGGAGACAGGGAGAAGGTGAACCACAGCTTCAGTTTTAGTTCAGGCCGTTCAGAAATTCACGTGATCTCAATGGGAACAGGAAAGTTGTAAGCAATACCTGCTGAGTTTTTTTTTAAAAACAAATTTTATAGTATAAAATGTCAGCTTAAGTAAAGATCAGGGGTTTTGATTATAATAGAAATGTCTGAAGAGAAGGAAGGTTGCTAGCTCATTTAGATTCTCCTAATGGGAGTAACGAGCTGATACTAGAGAGACATTGTGACAGGAGCCCTTAGACCAGTGGTGTGCTCCTCTTGCACAATGTGGGAAATAAGGGACACTTCCAGTGTCTGTGACGGCTATGTGTGCAGCAAGTGTGTCCATCTGCAGCTACTGGGAAACTGTTTTTCAGACCTGGAGCTGAGAGTGAACTCACTGTGGAGCAATACTGAGAATGTTATGGACAGTACGTTTAGTGAGTTAGTCACACTGCAGGTGAGGGTGCCACAGGCAGAAAGGGAATGGGTGACCATCAGATCAAGTAAATGGTCAGGAAGGACCCCATTGATCGTTCCCCTTTTCAAACATATATTGTGTACCGCTTGGGATTCTATAAGGGGGGAACAGGTGGGGTGGACTCAGGGGAAATCAGCAACAGCCAGGTTCATGACACTACAGATAGCTCCGCTGCACAGAATGGGAGGAGGGAGAAAGGCAGAGCTATAGTGACAGGAGATCCACTAGTCAGGGTCAGAGACAGGCGTGTCTGTGGCCACAGACATGAATCCAGGACAGTGGAATTGAACCCAGGTCCATTTATTGATAAGTGCACAGACCAATAAAGGTCAGCGTCCCAAATGCAGCCTTCAGCACTTGAGCACCCTGAAACTCTACTTTCCAGGGTTTGTGCACTTGTTCTGAGCCCTTCAGTGGGATTGCAGGGGATGGGGAGAAAACAGGAACAGCGTTGTATTGTAGATCTACAAAATAACGGTCACCCTTCCCTCTCTGTCTCCCCCATTGTACCTCCTCCCCACCGCAGGGAAAACACAGTGTGTATTTACCCTATCCATGCCCCTACTGATTCTATAAACCTCTATAAGGTCACCCATCAGCATCTGACGCTCCAGGGAAAACAATGTATTCATCCTCTCCCTGTAGCTCAAATCGTCCAACCCTGGCAGCATGCTTGTAATACTTTGCTGACCCCTTTCAAGTTTCACAATATTGTTTTGATAGGAAGGAGACCAGAATTGCACGCAATATTCTGAGCGTGACCTAACCAATGTCCTGTACAGCCGCAATACGACTTCCCAACTCCTATACTCAGTGCTCTGACCATTAAAGGAAAGCATACTAAACACCTTCTTCACTATCCTATCTACCTGCTACTCCACTTTCAAGGAGCTATGAACCTGCACTCCAAGGTCTTTTTGTTCAGCAGCACTCCCGAGGACCTTACCATTAAGTGTATCCATCCTGCTAATATTTGCTTTCCCAAAATGCAGCACCTCACATATATCTAAATTAAACTCCATCTGCCAGTCCTCAGCACATTCAACCATCTGATCAAGATCCCATTATAATCTGAGGTTATCCTCTTCACTGTCCACTACACCTCCAATTTTGGTGTCCTCTTACTAACATTACTTCCTATATTCACATCCAAATCATTTATATAAATTATGAAAATTAGTGGATCCAGCACCGATCCTTTTTGACACCCCACTGTTTTTTTTTTAGATTACTTAGTGTGTAAACAGGCCCTTCGGCCAAACAAGTCCACACCGACCCGCCGAAGCGCACCCACCCTGACCCATTCCCTTACATATACCCCTGCACCTAACACTACGGGCAACTGAGCATGGCCAATTCACCTAACCTGCACATCTTTGGACTGTGGGAGGAAACCCACGCAGACACGGGGACAATGTGCAAACTCCACACAGTCAGTCACCTGAGGTGGGAATTGAACCCAGGTTTCTGGCGCTGTGAGGCAGCAGTGCTAACCAGTGTGCCACCGTGCCGCCCAAGGTCTCCAATCTGAAAAGCAAACTTCCACCACCACCCTCCTGTCTTCTACCTTTGATGAACTTTTGTATCCAAATGGCTGGTTCTCTCTGTACTCCATGAGATCTAACCTTGCTGACCAGTCTCCCATGGGGAAGCTTGTTGAATGCCTTACTGACAACCACGTAGATCATTTCCACCGCTTTGCCCTCATCAATCCTCTCTGTTGTTACTTCAAGAAAATTGACTCAAATTCATGAGACGTGATTTCTCGCACACAAAACCGTTATTAATATCCAGGACTTAACTCTGTACATTGGGGTCTGCGTCACCCAGTTATGGCTGTTAATATTCTGGATAAAGTTCCCATACACCAGCTTTGTGTTGGTGACTGTGAACTGAGTCGTCTTAATAAAACCAACACAGATGAGTTCCTTTGGAAAGGCAGTCCCAATATCCCTCAACCCCCTCGCATCTGCTCTGTCTCCTCCTTCCCCACCGTAGACAGTAAGTGGGAGGAGCTCATGGAGTTTCCATGTGAGTGAGATTGAGAAAATCTTCCCTTCTTTCCACTAGCCCACCAAGAAATGGTGGTAGTGTCCTTACCTCTGGACCAAGAGAATCGGGTTCAGAGTTTGGTAACAGCATCTTTGAAGAGGCTGATTAGTAAACCTGCCCAAGCCACCAGACCATACTGTCTCCCAGC
>NW_027311723.1:0-14244 GCF_047496795.1 Chiloscyllium punctatum
GGACAGTGAGTCAGGGTGGGGAATGTGGGGGACGATGAGTCAGGGTGGGGAATGTGGGGAACGGTGAGTCAGGGTGGGGAATGTGGGGGTCGGTTAGTCGGAGTGGGGAATGTTCTGGCAGTGAGTCTGGGAGAGGAATGTGGGGGCAGTGAGTCAGGGTGGGGAATGTGGGGGACGGTGAGTCAGGGCGGGGAATGTTGGGGACGGTGAGTCGGGGTGGGGAATGTGGGGGCAGTGAGTCGGAGTGGGGAATGTGGGGGTCAGTGAGTCAGGGTGGGGAATGTGGGGGCAGTGAGTCGGAGTGGGGAATGTGGGGGTCAGTGAATCGGAGTGCGGAATGTGGGGGCAGTGAGTCAGGGTGGGGAATGTGGGGGACGGTGAGTCAGGGTGGGAAATGTGGGGGTAGTGAGTCAGGGTGGGAAATGTGGGGGCGGTGAGTCGGAGTGAGGAATGTGGGGGACGGTGAGTCAGAGTGGGGAATGTGGGGGACGGTGAGTCAGGGTGGGGAATGTGGGGGCAGTGAGTCAGGGTGGGGAATGTGGGGGCGGTGAGTCAGGGTGGAGAATGTGGGGGCGGTGAGTCAGGGTGGGGAATGTGGGGGCAGTGAGTCAGGGTGGGGAATGTGGGGGACAGTGAGTCAGGGTGGGGAATGTGGGGGACAGTGAGTCAGGGAGAGGAATGTGGGGGACAGTGTGTCAGAGTGGGGAATGTGGCGGTCGGTGAGTCGGGGAGGGGAATGTGAGGGACGGTGAGTCAGGGTGGGGAATGTGGGGGACAGTGAGTCAGGGTGGGGATTGTGGGGGACAGTGAGTCAGGGTGGGGAATGTGGGGGTCGGTGAGTCGGGGTGGGAATGTGGGGGACGGTGAGTTGGAGTGGGGAATGTGGGGGACGGTGAGTCGGAGTGGGGAATGTGGGGGTCGGTGAGTCAGGGTGGGGAATGTGGGGGCGGTGAGTCAGGGTGGGGAATGTGGGGGACGGTGAGTCGGAGTGGGGAATGTGGGGGCGGTGAGTCAGAGTGGGGAATATGGGGGTCGGTGAGTCAGAGTGGGGAATGTGGGGGCAGTGAGACAGGGTGGGGAATGTGGGGGACGGTGAGTCGGAGTGGGGAATGTGGGGGTCGGTGGGTTGGAGTGGGGAATGTGGGGGTCGGTGAGTCGGGGAGGGGAATGTGGGGGACGGTGAGTCAGAGTGGGGAATATGGGGGACGGTGAGTCAGGGTGGGGAATGTGGGGGACGGTGAGTCAGGGTGTGGAATGTGGGGGCAGTGAGTCAGGGTGGGGAATGTGGGGAACAGTGAGTCGGGTGGGGAATGTGGGGGACAGTGAGTCAGGGTGGGAATGTGGGGGACGGTGAGTTGGAGTGGGGAATGTGGGGGACGGTGAGTCGGAGTGGGGAATGTGGGGGGCGGTGAGTTGGAGTGGGGAATGTGGGGGACGGTGAGTCGGAGTGGGGAATGTGGGGGTCGGTGAGTCGGGGAGGGGAATGTGGGGGACGGTGAGTCAGGGTGGGGAATGTGGGAGTCGGTGAGTCAGAGTGGGGAATGTGGGGGCAGTGAGACAGGGTGGGGAATGTGGGGGACGGTGAGTCGGAGTGGGGAATGTGGGGGTTGGTGAGTCGGGGAGGGGAATGTGGGGGATGGTGAATCAGGGTGGGGAATGTGGGGGGTGGTGAGTCGGAGTGGAGAATGTGGGGGCGGGGAGTCGGGGAGGGGAATATGGGGGTCAGTGAGTCAGAGTGGGGAATGTGGGGGCAGTGAGACAGGGTGGGGAATGTGGGGGACGGTGAGTCGGAATGGGGAATGTGGGGGTCGGTGGGTCGGGGTGGGGAATGTGGGGGCAGTGAGTCGGAGTGGGGAATGTGGGGGTCTGTGAGTCAGGGTGGGGAATGTGGGGGCAGTGAGTCGGAGTGGGGAATTTGGGGGTCAGTGAATCGGAGTGAGGAATGTGGGGGCAGTGAGTCAGGGTGGGAAATTTGGGGGCAGTGAGTCAGGGTGGGGAATGTGGGGGCGGTGAGACGGAGTGAGGAATGTGGGGGACGGTGAGTCAGAGTGGGGAATGTGGGGGACGGTGAGTCAGGGTGGGGAATGTGGGGGCAGTGAGTCAGGGTGGGGAATGTGGGGGCAGTGAGTCAGGGTGGGGAAAGTGGGGGTCGGTGAGTCGAGGAGGGGAATGTGGGGGCAGTGAGTCAGGGTGGGGAATGTGGGGGACAGTGAGTCAGGGAGAGGAATGTGGGGGTCGGTGAGTCAGGCTGGGGAATGTGGGGGACGGTGAGTTGGAGTGGGGAATGTGGGGGACGGTGAGTCGGAGTGGGGAATGTGGGGGCATTGAGTCAGGGTCGGGTGTGTGGGGGACGGTGAGTCGGAGTGGGGAATGTCGGGGTCGGTGAGTCGGAGTGGGGAAAGTGGGGGCGGTGAGTCGGGGAGGGGAATATGGGGGTCGGTGAGTCAGAGTGGGGAATGTGGGGGCAGTGAGACAGGGTGGGGAATGTGGGGGACGGTGAGTCGGAGTGGGGAATGTGGGGGTCGGTGGGTCGGGGAGGGGAATGTGGGGGACGGTGAGTCAGGGTGGGGAATGTGGGGGCAGTGAGTCAGGGTGGGGAATGTGGGGGACAGTGAGTCAGGGTGGGTAATTTGGGGGACGGTGAGTCGGAGTGGGGAATGTGGGGGCGGTGAGTCAGGGTGGGGTATGTGGGGGCGGTGAGTCAGGGTGGGGAATGTGGGGGCGCTGAGTCAGGTTGGGGAATGTGGGGGACGGTGAGTCGGAGTGGGGAATGTGGGAGCGGGGAGTCGGGTAGGGGAATATGGGGGTCGGTGAGTCAGAGTGGGGAATGTGGGGGCAGTGAGACAGGGTGGGGAATGTGGGGGACGGTGAGTTGGAGTGGGGAATGTGGGGGTCGGTGAGTCGGGGAGGGGAATGTGGGGGACGGTGAGTCAGGGTGGGGAATGTGGGGGACGGTGAGTCAGGGTGGCGAATGTGGGGGTCGGTGAGTCGGAGTGGGGAATGTGGGGGTCGGTGAGTCGGAGTGGGGAATGTGGGGGACGGTGAGTCAGGGTGGGGAATGTGGGGGACGGTGAGACAGTGTGGGGAATGTGGGGGTAGTGAGTCAGGGTGGGGAATGTGCGGGACGGTGAGTCAGGGTGGGAAATGTGGGGGACGGTGAGTCAGGGTGGGGAATGTGGGGGACGGTGAGTCGGAGTGGGGAATGTGGGGGTCGGTGGGTCGGAGTGGCGAATGTGGGGGTCGGTGAGTCGGGGAGGGGAATGTGGGGGACGGTGAGTCAGGGTGGGGAATGTGGGAGTCGGTGAGTCAGAGTGGGGAATGTGGGGGCAGTGAGACAGGGTGGGGAATGTGGGGGACGGTGAGTCGGGGAGGGGAATGTGGGGGATGGTGAGTCAGGGTGGGGAATGTGGGGGGCGGTGAGTCGGAGTGGAGAATGTGGGGGCGGGGAGTCGGGGAGGGGAATATGGGGGTCAGTGAGTCAGAGTGGGGAATGTGGGGGCAGTGAGACAGGGTGGGGAATGTGGGGGACGGTGAGTCGGAGTGGGGAATGTGGGGGTCGGTGGGTCGGAGTGGGGAATGTGGGGGTCGGTGAGTCGGGGAGGGGAATGTGGGGGTCGGTGAGTCAGGGTGGGGAATGTGGGAGTCGGTGAGTCAGGGTGGGGAATGTGGGGGCAGTGAGACAGGGTGGGGAATGTGGGGGACAGTGAGTCGCAGTGGGGAATGTGGGGGTCGGTGGGTCGGAGTGGGGAATGTGGGGGTCGGTGAGTCGGGGAGGGGAATGTAGGGGACGGTGAGTCAGGGTGGGGAATGTGGGGGTCTGTGAGTCAGGGAGAGGAATGTGGGGGCAGTGAGTCGGAGTGGGGAATATGGGGGACGGTGAGTCGGAGTGGGGAATATGGGGGTCGGTGTGTCAGGGTCTGGAATATGGGGGTCGCTGAGTCAGAGTGGGGAATGTGGAGGACGGTGAGTCAGGGTGGGAAATGTGGGGGCAGTAAGTCAGGGTGGGGAATGTGGGGGACAGTGAGTCAGAGTGGGGAATGTGGGGGTCAGTGAGTCGGAGTGGGGAATGTGGGGGTGGTGAGTCAGGGTGGGGAATGTGGGGGTCTGTGAGTCAGGGTGGGGAATGTGGGGGCAGTGAGTCAGGGTGGGAAATGTAGGGGCAGTGAGTCAGGGTGGGAAATGTGGGGGACGGTGAGTCGGAGTGGGGAATGTGGGGGCGGTGAGTCAGAGTGGTGAATATGGGGGTCGGTGAGTCAGAGTGGGGAATGTGGGGGCAGTGAGACAGGGTGGGGAATGTGGGGGACGGTGAGTCGGAGTGGGGAATATGGGGGACGGTGAGTCGGAGTGGGGAATGTGGGGGTCGGTGAGTCGGGGAGGGGAATGTGGGGGACGGTGAGTCAGAGTGGGGAATGTGGGGGACGGTGAGTCAGGGTGGGGAATGTGGGGAACAGTGAGTTGGGTGGGGAATGTGGGGGACAGTGAGTCAGGGTGGGAATGTGGGGGACGGTGAGTTGGAGTGGGGAATGTGGGGGACGGTGAGTCGGAGTGGGGTATGTGGGGGCGGTGAGTCAGGGTGGGGAATGTGGGGGCGGTGAGTCAGGGTGGGGAATGTGGGGGTCGGTGAGTCGAGGAGGGGAATGTGGGGGCAGTGAGTCAGGGTGGGGAATGTGGGGGACAGTGAGTCAGGGAGAGGAATGTGGGGGTCGGTGAGTCGGGGAGGGGAATGTGGGGGACAGTGAGTCAGGGTGGGGAATGTGGGGGATGGTGAGTCGGAGTGGGGAATGTGTGGGCGTTGATTCAGGGTGGGGTATGTGGGGGCGGTGAGTCAGAGTGGGGAATGTGGGGGCGGTGAGTCAGAGTGGGGAATATGGGGGTCAGTGAGTCAGAGTGGGGAATGTGGGGGCAGTGAGACAGGGTGGGGAATGTGGGGGACAGTGAGTCAGGGTGGGGAATGTGGGGGACAGTGAGTTGGAGTGGGGAATGTGGGGGACGGTGAGTCGGAGTGGGGAATGTGGGGGCGGGGAGTCGGGGAGGGGAATATGGGGGTCAGTGAGTCAGAGTGGGGAATGTGGGGGCAGTGAGACAGGGTGGGGAATGTGGGGGACGGTGAGTCGGAGTGGGTATGTGGGGTTCGGTGGGTCGGGGAGGGGAATGTGGGGGACGGTGAGTCAGGGTGGGGAATGTGGGGGACGGTGAGTCAGGGTGGCGAATGTGGGGGTCGGTGAGTCGGAGTGGGGAATGTGGGGGTCGGTGAGTCGGAATGGGGAATGTGGGGGACGGTGAGTCAGGGTGGGGAATGTGGGGGACGGTGAGACAGTGTGGGGAATGTGGGGGCAGTGAGTCAGGGTGGGGAATGTGGGGGACGGTGAGTCAGGGTGGGAAATGTGGGGGACGGTGAGTCAGGGTGGGGAATGTGGGGGACGGTGAGTCGGAGTGGGGAATGTGGGGGTCGGTGGGTCGGAGTGGCGAATGTGGGGGTCGGTGGGTCGGGGAGGGGAATGTGGGGGACGGTGAGTCAGGGTGGGGAATGTGGGAGTCGGTGAGTCAGAGTGGGGAATGTGGGGGCAGTGAGACAGGGTGGGGAATGTGGGGGACGGTGAGTCGGAGTGGGGAATGTGGGGGTCGGTGAGTCGGGGAGGGGAATGTGGGGGATGGTGAGTCAGGGTGGGGAATGTGGGGGGCGGTGAGTCGGAGTGGAGAATGTGGGGGCGGGGAGTCGGGGAGGGGAATATGGGGGTCAGTGAGTCAGAGTGGGGAATGTGGGGGCAGTGAGACAGGGTGGGGAATGTGGGGGACGGTGAGTCGGAGTGGGGAATGTGGGGGTCGGTGGGTCGGAGTGGGGAATGTGGGGGTCGGTGAGTCGGGGAGGGGAATGTGGGGGTCTGTGAGTCAGGGTGGGGAATGTGGGAGTCGGTGAGTCAGAGTGGGGAATGTGGGGGCAGTGAGACAGGGTGGGGAATGTGGGGGACGGTGAGTCGCAGTGGGGAATGTGGGGGTCGGTGGGTCGGAGTGGGGAATGTGGGGGTCGGTGAGTCGGGGAGGGGAATGTAGGGGACGGTGAGTCAGGGTGGGGAATGGGGGGGTCTGTGAGTCAGGGAGAGGAATGTGGGGGCAGTGAGTCGGAGTGGGGAATATGGGGGACGGTGAGTCGGAGTGGGGAATATGGGGGTCGGTGGGTCAGGGTCTGGAATATGGGGGTCGCTGAGTCAGAGAGGGGAATGTGGAGGACGGTGAGTCAGGGTGGGAAATGTGGGGGCAGTGAGTCAGGGTGGGGAATGTGGGGGACAGTGAGTCAGAGTGGGGAATGTGGGGGTCAGTGAGTCGGAGTGGGGAATGTGGGGGCGGTGAGTAAGGGTGGGGAATGTGGGGGTCTGTGAGTCAGGGTGGGGAATGTGGGGGCAGTGAGTCAGGGTGGGAAATGTGGGGGCAGTGAGTCAGGGTGGGGAATGTGGGGGACGGTGAGTCGGAGTGGGGAATGTGGGGGCAGTGAGTCAGGGTGGGAAATGTGGGGGCAGTGAGTCAGGGTGGGGAATGTGGGGGACGGTGAGTCGGAGTGGGGAATGTGGGGGCGGTGAGTCAGAGTGGGGAATATGGGGGTCGGTGAGTCAGAGTGGGGAATGTGGGGGCAGTGAGACAGGGTGGGGAATGTGGGGGACGGTGAGTCGGAGTGGGGAATATGGGGGACGGTGAGTCGGAGTGGGGAATGTGGGGGTCGGTGAGTCGGGGAGGGGAATGTGGGGGACGGTGAGTCAGAGTGGGGAATGTGGGGGACGGTGAGTCAGGGTGGGGAATGTGGGGAACAGTGAGTCGGGTGGGGAATGTGGGGGACAGTGAGTCAGGGTGGGAATGTGGGGGACGGTGAGTTGGAGTGGGGAATGTGGGGGACGGTGAGTCGGAGTGGGGTATGTGGGGGCGGTGAGTCAGGGTGGGGAATGTGGGGGCGGTGAGTCAGGGTGGGGAATGTGGGGGTCGGTGCGTCGAGGAGGGGAATGTGGGGGACAGTGAGTCAGGGTGGAGAATGTGGGGGACGGTGAGTCGGAGTGGGGAATGTGTGGGCGTTGCTTCAGGGTGGGGTATGTGGGGGCGGTGAGTCAGGGTGGGGAATGTGGGGGCGGTGAGTCAGGGTGGGAAATGTGGGGGCAGTGAGTCAGGGTGGGGAATGTGGGGGACGGTGAGTCGGAGTGGGGAATGTGGGGGCGGTGAGTCAGAGTGGGGAATATGGGGGTCGGTGAGTCAGAGTGGGGAATGTGGGGGCAGTGAGACAGGGTGGGGAATGTGGGGGACGGTGAGTCGGAGTGGGGAATATGGGGGACGGTGAGTCGGAGTGGGGAATGTGGGGGTCGGTGAGTCGGGGAGGGGAATGTGGGGGACGGTGAGTCAGAGTGGGGAATGTGGGGGACGGTGAGTCAGGGTGGGGAATGTGGGGAACAGTGAGTCGGGTGGGGAATGTGGGGGACAGTGAGTCAGGGTGGGAATGTGGGGGACGGTGAGTTGGAGTGGGGAATGTGGGGGACGGTGAGTCGGAGTGGGGTATGTGGGGGCGGTGAGTCAGGGTGGGGAATGTGGGGGCGGTGAGTCAGGGTGGGGAATATGGGGGTCGGTGAGTCAGAGTGGGGAATGTGGGGGCAGTGAGACAGGGTGGGGTATGTGGGGGCGGTGAGTCAGGGTGGGGAATGTGGGGGTCGGTGAGTCAGAGTGGGGAATGTGGGGGCAGTGAGTCAGGGTAGGGAATGTGGGGAACAGTGAGTCGGGTGGGGAATGTGGGGGACAGTGAGTCAGGGTGGGAATGTGGGGGACGGTGAGTTGGAGTGGGGAATGTGGGGGACGGTGAGTCGGAGTGGGGAATGTGGGGGCAGTGAGTCAGGGTGGGGTATGTGGGGGCGGTGAGTCAGGGTGGGGAATGTGGGGGTCGGTGAGTCGAGGAGGGGAATGTGGGGGCAGTGAGTCAGGGTGGGGAATGTGGGGGACAGTGAGTCAGGGTGGGGAATGTGGGGGACAGTGAGTCAGGGAGAGGAATGTGGGGGTCGGTGAGTCGGGGAGGGGAATGTGGGGGACAGTGAGTCAGGGTGGGGAATGTGGGGGACGGTGAGTCGGAGTTGGGAATGTGGTGGCGGTGAGTCAGGGACGGGTATGTGGGGGACGGTGAGTCGGAGTGGGGAATGTGGGGGCGGTGAGTCAGAGTGGGGAATATGGGGGTCGGTGAGTCAGAGTGGGGAATGTGGGGGACGGTGAGTCAGGGTGGGGAATGTGGGGGACGGTGAGTCGGAGTGGGGAATGTGGGGGCGGTGAGTCAGGGTGGCGAATGTGGGGGTCGGTGAGTCGGAGTGGGGAATGTGGGGGTCGGTGAGTCGGAGTGGGGAATGTGGGGGACGGTGAGTCAGGGTGGGGAATGTGGGGGACGGTGAGACAGTGTGGTGAATGTGGGGGCAGTGAGTCAGGGTGGGGAATGTGGGGGACGGTGAGTCAGGGTGGGGTATGTGGGGGCGGTGAGTCAGGGTGGGGAATGTGGGGGCGGTGAGTCAGGGTGGGGAATGTGGGGGACGGTGAGTCGGAGTGGGGAATGTGGGGGCGGTGAGTCAGAGTGGGGAATATGGGGGTCGGTGAGTCGGGGAGAGGAATGTCGGGGTCGGTGAGTTGGGGAGGGGAATGTGGGGGACAGTGAGTCAGGGTGGGGAATGTGGGGGACGATGAGTCAGGGTGGGGAATGCGGGGAACGGTGAGTCAGGGTGGGGAATGTGGGGGTCGGTTAGTCGGAGTGGGGAATGTTCTGGCAGTGAGTCAGGGAGAGGAATGTGGGGGCAGTGAGTCAGGGTGGGGAATGTGGGGGACGGTGAGTCAGGGCGGGGAATGTTGGGGACGGTGAGTCGGGGTGGGGAATGTGGGGGCAGTGAGTCGGAGTGGGGAATGTGGGGGTCAGTGAGTCAGGGTGGGGAATGTGGGGGCAGTGAGTCGGAGTGGGGAATGTGGGGGTCAGTGAATCGGAGTGCGGAATGTGGGGGCAGTGAGTCAGGGTGGGGAATGTGGGGGACGGTGAGTCAGGGTGGGAAATGTGGGGGTAGTGAGTCAGGGTGGGGAATGTGGGGGCGGTGAGTCGGAGTGAGGAATGTGGGGTCGGTGAGTCAGAGTGGGGAATGTGGGGGACGGTGAGTCAGGGTGGGGAATGTGGGGGCAGTGAGTCAGGGTGGGGAATGTGGGGGTCGGTGAGTCGAGGAGGGGAAAGTGGGGGCAGTGAGTCAGGGTGGGTAATGTGGGGGACAGTGAGTCAGGGTGGGGAATGTGGGGGCGGTGAGTCAGGGTGGGAAATGTGGGGGCAGTGAGTCAGGGTGGGGAATGTGGGGGACGGTGAGTCGGAGTGGGGAATGTGGGGGCGGTGAGTCAGAGTGGGGAATATGGGGGTCGGTGAGTCAGAGTGGGGAATGTGGGGGCAGTGAGACAGGGTGGGGAATGTGGGGGACGGTGAGTCGGAGTGGGGAATATGGGGGACGGTGAGTCGGAGTGGGGAATGTGGGGGTCGGTGAGTCGGGGAGGGGAATGTGGGGGACGGTGAGTCAGAGTGGGGAATGTGGGGGACGGTGAGTCAGGGTGGGGAATGTGGGGAACAGTGAGTCGGGTGGGGAATGTGGGGGACAGTGAGTCAGGGTGGGAATGTGGGGGACGGTGAGTTGGAGTGGGGAATGTGGGGGACGGTGAGTCGGAGTGGGGTATGTGGGGGCGGTGAGTCAGGGTGGGGAATGTGGGGGCGGTGAGTCAGGGTGGGGAATATGGGGGTCGGTGAGTCAGAGTGGGGAATGTGGGGGCAGTGAGACAGGGTGGGGTATGTGGGGGCGGTGAGTCAGGGTGGGGAATGTGGGGGTCGGTGAGTCAGAGTGGGGAATGTGGGGGCAGTGAGTCAGGGTAGGGAATGTGGGGAACAGTGAGTCGGGTGGGGAATGTGGGGGACAGTGAGTCAGGGTGGGAATGTGGGGGACGGTGAGTTGGAGTGGGGAATGTGGGGGACGGTGAGTCGGAGTGGGGAATGTGGGGGCAGTGAGTCAGGGTGGGGTATGTGGGGGCGGTGAGTCAGGGTGGGGAATGTGGGGGTCGGTGAGTCGAGGAGGGGAATGTGGGGGCAGTGAGTCAGGGTGGGGAATGTGGGGGACAGTGAGTCAGGGTGGGGAATGTGGGGGACAGTGAGTCAGGGAGAGGAATGTGGGGGTCGGTGAGTCGGGGAGGGGAATGTGGGGGACAGTGAGTCAGGGTGGGGAATGTGGGGGACGGTGAGTCGGAGTTGGGAATGTGGTGGCGGTGAGTCAGGGACGGGTATGTGGGGGACGGTGAGTCGGAGTGGGGAATGTGGGGGCGGTGAGTCAGAGTGGGGAATATGGGGGTCGGTGAGTCAGAGTGGGGAATGTGGGGGACGGTGAGTCAGGGTGGGGAATGTGGGGGACGGTGAGTCGGAGTGGGGAATGTGGGGGCGGTGAGTCAGGGTGGCGAATGTGGGGGTCGGTGAGTCGGAGTGGGGAATGTGGGGGTCGGTGAGTCGGAGTGGGGAATGTGGGGGACGGTGAGTCAGGGTGGGGAATGTGGGGGACGGTGAGACAGTGTGGTGAATGTGGGGGCAGTGAGTCAGGGTGGGGAATGTGGGGGACGGTGAGTCAGGGTGGGGTATGTGGGGGCGGTGAGTCAGGGTGGGGAATGTGGGGGCGGTGAGTCAGGGTGGGGAATGTGGGGGACGGTGAGTCGGAGTGGGGAATGTGGGGGCGGTGAGTCAGAGTGGGGAATATGGGGGTCGGTGAGTCGGGGAGAGGAATGTCGGGGTCGGTGAGTTGGGGAGGGGAATGTGGGGGACAGTGAGTCAGGGTGGGGAATGTGGGGGACGATGAGTCAGGGTGGGGAATGCGGGGAACGGTGAGTCAGGGTGGGGAATGTGGGGGTCGGTTAGTCGGAGTGGGGAATGTTCTGGCAGTGAGTCAGGGAGAGGAATGTGGGGGCAGTGAGTCAGGGTGGGGAATGTGGGGGACGGTGAGTCAGGGCGGGGAATGTTGGGGACGGTGAGTCGGGGTGGGGAATGTGGGGGCAGTGAGTCGGAGTGGGGAATGTGGGGGTCAGTGAGTCAGGGTGGGGAATGTGGGGGCAGTGAGTCGGAGTGGGGAATGTGGGGGTCAGTGAATCGGAGTGCGGAATGTGGGGGCAGTGAGTCAGGGTGGGGAATGTGGGGGACGGTGAGTCAGGGTGGGAAATGTGGGGGTAGTGAGTCAGGGTGGGGAATGTGGGGGCGGTGAGTCGGAGTGAGGAATGTGGGGTCGGTGAGTCAGAGTGGGGAATGTGGGGGACGGTGAGTCAGGGTGGGGAATGTGGGGGCAGTGAGTCAGGGTGGGGAATGTGGGGGTCGGTGAGTCGAGGAGGGGAAAGTGGGGGCAGTGAGTCAGGGTGGGTAATGTGGGGGACAGTGAGTCAGGGTGGGGAATGTGGGGGACAGTGAGTCAGGGAGAGGAATGTGGGGGTCGGTGAGTCGGGGAGGGGAATGTGGGGGACAGTGAGTCAGGGTGGGGAATGTGGGGGACAGTGAGTCGGAGTGGGGAATGTGTGGGCGTTGAGTCAGGGTGGGGTATGTGGGGGCGGTGAGTCAGGGTGGAGAATGTGGGGGCGGTGAGTCAGGGTGGGGAATGTGGGGGCAGTGAGTCAGAGTGGGGAATGTGGGGGACAGTGAGACAAGGTGGGGAATGTGGGGGACAGTGAGTCAGGGAGAGGAATGTGGGGGACAGTGAGTCAGAGTGGGGAATGTGGCGGTCGGTGAGTCGGGGAGGGGAATGTGAGGGACGGTGAGTCAGGGTGGGGAATGTGGGGGACAGTGAGTCAGGGTGGGGAATGTGGGGGACGGTGAGACAGTGTGGGGAATGTGGGGGCAGTGAGTCAGGGTGGGGAATGTGGGGGACGGTGAGTCAGGGTGGGGTATGTGGGGGCGGTGAGTCAGGGTGGGGAATGTGGGGGCGGTGAGTCAGGGTGGGGAATGTGGGGGACGGTGAGTCGGAGTGGGGAATGTGGGGGCGGTGAGTCAGAGTGGGGAATATGGGGGTCGGTGAGTCGGGGAGAGGAATGTCGGGGTCGGTGAGTTGGGGAGGGGAATGTGGGGGACAGTGAGTCAGGGTGGGGAATGTGGGGGACAGTGAGTCAGGGTGGGGAATGTGGGGGACGATGAGTCAGGGTGGGGAATGTGGGGAACGGTGAGTCAGGGTGGGGAATGTGGGGGTCGGTTAGTCGGAGTGGGGAATGTTCTGGCAGTGAGTCTGGGAGAGGAATGTGGGGGCAGTGAGTCAGGGTGGGGAATGTGGGGGACGGTGAGTCAGGGCGGGGAATGTTGGGGACGGTGAGTCGGGGTGGGGAATGTGGGGGCAGTGAGTCGGAGTGGGGAATGTGGGGGTCAGTGAGTCAGGGTGGGGAATGTGGGGGCAGTGAGTCGGAGTGGGGAATGTGGGGGTCAGTGAATCGGAGTGCGGAATGTGGGGGCAGTGAGTCAGGGTGGGGAATGTGGGGGACGGTGAGTCAGGGTGGGAAATGTGGGGGTAGTGAGTCAGGGTGGGAAATGTGGGGGCGGTGAGTCGGAGTGAGGAATGTGGGGGACGGTGAGTCAGAGTGGGGAATGTGGGGGACGGTGAGTCAGGGTGGGGAATGTGGGGGCAGTGAGTCAGGGTGGGGAATGTGGGGGCGGTGAGTCAGGGTGGAGAATGTGGGGGCGGTGAGTCAGGGTGGGGAATGTGGGGGCAGTGAGTCAGGGTGGGGAATGTGGGGGACAGTGAGTCAGGGTGGGGAATGTGGGGGACAGTGAGTCAGGGAGAGGAATGTGGGGGACAGTGTGTCAGAGTGGGGAATGTGGCGGTCGGTGAGTCGGGGAGGGGAATGTGAGGGACGGTGAGTCAGGGTGGGGATTGTGGGGGACAGTGAGTCAGGGTGGGGAATGTGGGGGACAGTGAGTCAGGGTGGGGATTGTGGGGGACAGTGAGTCAGGGTGGGGAATGTGGGGGTCGGTGAGTCGGGGTGGGAATGTGGGGGACGGTGAGTTGGAGTGGGGAATGTGGGGGACGGTGAGTCGGAGTGGGGAATGTGGGGGTCGGTGAGTCAGGGTGGGGAATGTGGGGGCGGTGAGTCAGGGTGGGGAATGTGGGGGACGGTGAGTCGGAGTGGGGAATGTGGGGGCGGTGAGTCAGAGTGGGGAATATGGGGGTCGGTGAGTCAGAGTGGGGAATGTGGGGGCAGTGAGACAGGGTGGGGAATGTGGGGGACGGTGAGTCGGAGTGGGGAATGTGGGGGTCGGTGAGTCGGGGAGGGGAATGTGGGGGGCGGTGAGTCGGAGTGGAGAATGTGGGGGCGGTGAGTCAGGGTGGGAATGTGGGGGACGGTGAGTCAGAGTGGGGAATATGGGGGACGGTGAGTCAGGGTGTGGAATGTGGGGGCAGTGAGTCAGGGTGGGGAATGTGGGGAACAGTGAGTCGGGTGGGGAATGTGGGGGACAGTGAGTCAGGGTGGGAATGTGGGGGACGGTGAGTTGGAGTGGGGAATGTGGGGGACGGTGAGTCGGAGTGGGGAATGTGGGGGGCGGTGAGTTGGAGTGGGGAATGTGGGGGACGGTGAGTCGGAGTGGGGAATGTGGGGGTCGGTGAGTCGGGGAGGGGAATGTGGGGGACGGTGAGTCAGGGTGGGGAATGTGGGAGTCGGTGAGTCAGAGTGGGGAATGTGGGGGCAGTGAGACAGGGTGGGGAATGTGGGGGACGGTGAGTCGGAGTGGGGAATGTGGGGGTTGGTGAGTCGGGGAGGGGAATGTGGGGGATGGTGAATCAGGGTGGGGAATGTGGGGGGTGGTGAGTCGGAGTGGAGAATGTGGGGGCGGGGAGTCGGGGAGGGGAATATGGGGGTCAGTGAGTCAGAGTGGGGAATGTGGGGGCAGTGAGACAGGGTGGGGAATGTGGGGGACGGTGAGTCGGAATGGGGAATGTGGGGGTCGGTGGGTCGGGGTGGGGAATGTGGGGGCAGTGAGTCGGAGTGGGGAATGTGGGGGTCTGTGAGTCAGGGTGGGGAATGTGGGGGCAGTGAGTCGGAGTGGGGAATTTGGGGGTCAGTGAATCGGAGTGAGGAATGTGGGGGCAGTGAGTCAGGGTGGGAAATTTGGGGGCAGTGAGTCAGGGTGGGGAATGTGGGGGCGGTGAGACGGAGTGAGGAATGTGGGGGACGGTGAGTCAGAGTGGGGAATGTGGGGGACGGTGAGTCAGG